>NC_079135.1:82207200-82429200 GCF_945859705.1 Episyrphus balteatus | reverse complement strand
TTGATAGTGTTTAGACGCTTGGTTAAGGAGTTATGACGATTTAAACATTTTTAAAAGTCATTTTCTCCAAACGTGAATTTTTCAACTCCAATTGAATTGTGTGCGAAGGATATCGACTCACAGAGCACAAAAATGTATATTTTATAAGTTTTGGACTTGTAGTTTTGTTTTTAGAGATTTTGAATTTTGCAAGTTTGATGGTGTTTAGTCGCTTGGTTAAGGAGTTATGACGATTTAAACATTTTTAAAAGTCATTTTCTCCAAACGTGAATTTTTCAACTCCAGTATGCGAAGGATATCGACTCACAGAGCACAAAAATGTATTTTCTAAAAGTTTTGGACTTGTAGTTTTGTTTTTAGAGAATTTTGAATTTTGCAAGTTTGATGGTGTTTAGACGCTTGGTTAAGGAGTTATGACGATTTAAAGATTTTTAAAAGTGATTTTCTCCAAACGTGAATTTTTCAACTCCAATTGAATTGTATGCGAAGGATATCGACTCACAGAGCACAAAAATGTATTTTCTATAAGTTTTGGACTTGTAGTTTTGTTTTTAGAGAATTTTGAATTTTGCAAGTTAGATGGTGTTTAGACGCTTGGTTAAGGAGTTATGACGATTTAAACATTTTTAAAAGTCATTTTCTCCAAACGTGAATTTTTCAACTCCAATTGAATTGTATGCGAAGGATATCGACTCACAGAGCACAAAAATGTATTTTCTATAAGTTTTTGACTTGTCGTTTTGTTTTTAGAGAATTTTGAATTTTGCAAGTTTGATGGTGTTTAGATGCTTGGTTAAGGAGATATGACGATTTAAACATTTTTAAAAGTCATTTTCTCCAAACGTGAATTTTTCAACTCCAATTGAATTGTATGCGAAGGATATCGACTCACAGAGCACAAAAATGTATTTTTTATAAGTTTTGGACTTGTAATTTTGTTTTTAGAGAATTTTGAATTTTGCAAGTTTTGGGGTGTTTAGACGCTCGGTTAACGAGATATGACGATTTAAACATTTTTAAAAGTGATTTTCTCCAAACGTGAATTTTTCAACTCCAATTGAATTGTATGCGAAGGATATCGACTCACAGAGCACAAAAATGTATTTTCTATAAGTTTTGGACTTGTAGTTTTGTTATTAGAGAATTTTGAATTTTGCACGTTTGATGGTGTTTAAACGCTCGGTTAACGAGATATGACAATTTAAACATTTTTAAAAGTTATTTTCTCCAAACGTGAATTTTTCAACTCCAATTGAATTGTATGCGAAGGATATCGACTCACAGAGCACAAAAATGTATTTTCTATAAGTTTTGGACCTGTAGTTTTGTTTTTAGAGAATTTTGAATTTTGCAAGTTTTGGGGTGTTTAGACGCTCGGTTAACGAGATATGACGATTTAAACATTTTTAAAAGTGATTTTCTCCAAACGTGAATTTTTCAACTCCAATTGAATTGTATGCGAAGGATATCGACTCACAGAGCACAAAAATGTATTTTCTATAAGTTTTGGACTTGTAGTTTTGTTTTTAGAGAATTTTGAATTTTGCAAGTTTGATGGTGTTTAGACGCTTGGTTAAGGAGTTATGACGATTTAAAGATTTTTAAAAGTGATTTTCTCCAAACGTGAATTTTTCAACTCCAATTGAATTGTATGCGAAGGATATCGACTCACAGAGCACAAAAATGTATTTTCTATAAGTTTTGGACTTGTAGTTTTGTTTTTAGAGAATTTTGAATTTTGCAAGTTTGATGGTGTTTAGACGCTTGGTTAAGGAGTTATGACGATTTAAAGATTTTTAAAAGTGATTTTCTCCAAACGTGAATTTTTCAACTCCAATTGAATTGTATGCGAAGGATATCGACTCACAGAGCACAAAAATGTATTTTTTATAAGTTTTGGACTTGTAATTTTGTTTTTAGAGAATTTTGAATTTTGCAAGTTTTGGGGTGTTTAGACGCTCGGTTAACGAGATATGACGCTTTAAACATTTTTAAAAGTGATTTTCTCCAAACGTGAATTTTTCAACTCCAATTGAATTGTATGCGAAGGATATCGACTCACAGAGCACAAAAATGTATTTTCTATAAGTTTTGGACTTGTAGTTTTGTTATTAGAGAATTTTGAATTTTGCACGTTTGATGGTGTTTAAACGCTCGGTTAACGAGATATGACAATTTAAACATTTTTAAAAGTTATTTTCTCCAAACGTGAATTTTTCAACTCCAATTGAATTGTATGCGAAGGATATCGACTCACAGAGCACAAAAATGTATTTTCTATAAGTTTTGGACCTGTAGTTTTGTTTTTAGAGAATTTTGAATTTTGCAAGTTTTGGGGTGTTTAGACGCTCGGTTAACGAGATATGACGATTTAAACATTTTTAAAAGTGATTTTCTCCAAACGTGAATTTTTCAACTCCAATTGAATTGTATGCGAAGGATATCGACTCACAGAGCACAAAAATGTATTTTCTATAAGTTTTGGACTTGTAGTTTTGTTTTTAGAGAATTTTGAATTTTGCAAGTTTGATGGTGTTTAGACGCTTGGTTAAGGAGTTATGACGATTTAAAGATTTTTAAAAGTGATTTTCTCCAAACGTGAATTTTTCAACTCCAATTGAATTGTATGCGAAGGATATCGACTCACAGAGCACAAAAATGTATTTTCTATAAGTTTTGGACTTGTAGTTTTGTTTTTAGAGAATTTTGAATTTTGCAAGTTTGATGGTGTTTAGACGCTTGGTTAAGGAGTTATGACGATTTAAAGATTTTTAAAAGTGATTTTCTCCAAACGTGAATTTTTCAACTCCAATTGAATTGTATGCGAAGGATATCGACTCACAGAGCACAAAAATGTATTTTTTATAAGTTTTGGACTTGTAGTTTTGTTTTTAGAGAATTTTGAATTTTGCAAGTTTGATGGTGTTTAGTCGCTTGGTTAAGGAGTTATGACGATTTAAACATTTTTAAAAGTCATTTTCTCCAAACGTGAATTTTTCAACTCCAGTATGCGAAGGATATCGACTCACAGAGCACAAAAATGTATTTTCTATAAGTTTTGGACTTGTAGTTTTGTTTTTAGAGAATTTTGAATTTTGCAAGTTTGATGGTGTTTAGACGCTTGGTTAAGGAGTTATGACGATTTAAACATTTTTAAAAGTCATTTTCTCCAAACGTGAATTTTTCAACTCCAATTGAATTGTGTGCGAAGGATATCGACTCACAGAGCACAAAAATGTATTTTCTATAAGTCTTGGACTTGTAGTTTTGTTTTTAGAGAATTTTGAATTTTGCAAGTTTGATGGTGTTTAGACGCTTGGTTAAGGAGTTATGACGATTTAAACATTTTTAAAAGTGATTTTCTCCAAACGTAAATTTTTCAACTCCAATTGAATTGTATGCGAAGGATATCGACTCACAGAGCACAAAAATGTATTTTCTATAAGTTTTGGACTTGTAGTTTTGTTTTTAGAGAATTTTGAATTTTGCAAGTTTGATGGTGTTTAGACGCTTGGTTAAGGAGTTATGACGATTTAAAGATTTTTAAAAGTGATTTTCTCCAAACGTGAATTTTTCAACTCCAGTATGCGAAGGATATCGACTCACAGAGCACAAAAATGTATTTTCTAAAAGTTTTGGACTTGTAGTTTTGTTTTTAGAGAATTTTGAATTTTGCAAGTTTGATAGTGTTTAGACGCTTGGTTAAGGAGTTATGACGATTTAAACATTTTTAAAAGTCATTTTCTCCAAACGTGAATTTTTCAACTCCAATTGAATTGTATGCGAAGGATATCGACTCACAGAGCACAAAAATGTATTTTCTATAAGTTTTTGACTTGTCGTTTTGTTTTTAGAGAATTTTGAATTTTGCAAGTTTGATGGTGTTTAGATGCTTGGTTAAGGAGATATGACGATTTAAACATTTTTAAAAGTCATTTTCTCCAAACGTGAATTTTTCAACTCCAATTGAATTTTTTTTTTTTTTTTTTTGTAAATTCATTTTTTATTATTCATCAACTTAAAACTATCTTAAAGCTAGACAAAAATTCATAAAAAACTAGCCTACTTATCAATTACTTACAACTAACTTACTGGCCCTATACGGGCACTCTAAGTTATACTTCATTTTTCTTAATTCTAATGCCTTTCGGCCTTATAACTATTTTAATACTAATATTTTAATGGTTTTTATTTTTACCAAGAAATAATTTAAAAAAAAAAAAAACTTGGTATCATATCATTTTTTTTTTTTATTTTAAAACTTACAAACTAATTAAAACTACTTAAACTACTTAAAACTACTTAAAAAACTAGAACAGCCACAGCAAGCAATTTTTGATTTTTTTTGTATTTTTTTGTTTTTTGTTTGTTTTTTTTTTAGTAAGTTTGTTTTTTTTTTTATTTTTTTTTTTTTTTTTTTTTTAATTGAATTTTTTTGTATTTTTTTTTTTTTTTTTTTTTTTTTTGTGCCACCCCGACTGTCCCTACTTAAAACTAAACACCTAAAACTATGTAAGCCGGCCAAGGCATAAAAAACGAAGACCACTTTTACCTATACATGAATACCATTACTAAGCCACCAAAACTGGTTCTCCTGCTTTACCCTATCTCTTCGGTCCCGATCGGACACAGTCCTACTGAACCGAAGGCGCCCTTCTCCGCCTAGTGCGAGGATGTCTCTGTCATACAGCAGTCGCCTGTCCACGGTTCTTCGCCCGACGTGGTAGATTAGCGGAACTGCCAATCTATCCTGTACAAGCCCCCAACTATCTAAATAGAGGAATGCCTCAGGCGGAATATAGCCGCTTAAACACACACTCTTGAAGTATTCGTCGTTAGGGTAGTAAGCCCCAAAAATGTAGCTATTTGAAGAGGCCATCGCTCTTGAAACGTGGCCACGAACAAGCTTCAGCATAAAGTTATCAATTCTATTTATGTTGGCCCTATTGTATAAAACCTCATTGGAATAGTAATGCGTGTAATCAGATTCGGGTGTTCTGTGCAGACCAAGGCAACGTCTAAGACACTGCCTCTCAAACACCCGAAACTTTTCCATTTGAGATGGAGCAACGTTGAACCACACAGGGCATCCATAGACAATCATCGGCCGGATGAGGGCCATGTAGCAAATCACCTTAACCCTGGTGTCAAGCCGACTGCTATAAAACAGCCGTTTCGTCAGGGCAAAAGCTCCCCTAGCCCTGGCCAGAGCAGCATCCATATGTCTATTGAAATATAGATATTGATCTAGCCAGATGCCAAGGTACTTTACTACACTTTTACTCGGCAGTGGATGTCCGTGTGGTCCAGCGATCACCAGCTTCCGCCAGTTCCTTCGCGTATCCCCAGAGGCCCTAGCCAAGGGAGTCCTAAATAGAATCGTTTCTGATTTCTGAAAGTTAATTTTCAACTTCCAGTCATCACAATATCGCTGAATTTTGTAACTTGAATTTTGTAAATTGAATTGTATGCGAAGGATATCGACTCACAGAGCACAAAAATGTATTTTTTATAAGTTTTGGACTTGTAATTTTGTTTTTAGAGAATTTTGAATTTTGCAAGTTTTGGGGTGTTTAGACGCTCGGTTAACGAGATATGACGATTTAAACATTTTTAAAAGTGATTTTCTCCAAACGTGAATTTTTCAACTCCAATTGAATTGTATGCGAAGGATATCGACTCACAGAGCACAAAAATGTATTTTCTATAAGTTTTGGACTTGTAGTTTTGTTTTTAGAGAATTTTGAATTTTGCAAGTTTGATGGTGTTTAGACGCTTGGTTAAGGAGTTATGACGATTTAAAGATTTTTAAAAGTGATTTTCTCCAAACGTGAATTTTTCAACTCCAATTGAATTGTATGCGAAGGATATCGACTCACAGAGCACAAAAATGTATTTTCTATAAGTTTTTGACTTGTCGTTTTGTTTTTAGAGAATTTTGAATTTTGCAAGTTTGATGGTGTTTAGATGCTTGGTTAAGGAGATATGACGATTTAAACATTTTTAAAAGTCATTTTCTCCAAACGTGAATTTTTCAACTCCAATTGAATTGTATGCGAAGGATATCGACTCACAGAGCACAAAAATGTATTTTCTATAAGTTTTGGATTTGTAGTTTTGTTATTAGAGAATTTTGAATTTTGCACGTTTGATGGTGTTTAAACGCTCGGTTAACGAGATATGACAATTTAAACATTTTTAAAAGTTATTTTCTCCAAACGTGAATTTTTCAACTCCAATTGAATTGTATGCGAAGGATATCGACTCACAGAGCACAAAAATGTATTTTCTATAAGTTTTGGACCTGTAGTTTTGTTTTTAGAGAATTTTGAATTTTGCAAGTTTTGGGGTGTTTAGACGCTCGGTTAACGAGATATGACGATTTAAACATTTTTAAAAGTCATTTTCTCCAAACGTGAATTTTTCAACTTCAATTGAATTGTATGCAAAGAATATCGACTCACAGAGCACAAAAATGTATTTTCTATAAGTTTTGAACTTGTAGTTTTGTTTTTAGAGAATTTTGAATTTTGCACGTTTGATAGTGTTTAGACGCTTGGTTAAGGAGTTATGACGATTTAAACATTTTTAAAAGTCATTTTCTCCAAACGTGAATTTTTCAACTCCAATTGAATTGTATGTGAAGGATATCGACTCACAGAGCACAAAAATGTATTTTCTATAAGTTTTGGACTTGTAGTTTTGTTTTTAGAGAATTTTGAATTTTGCAAGTTTGATAGTGTTTAGACGCTTAGTTAAGGAGATATGACGATTTAAACATTTTTAAAAGTCATTTTCTCCAAACGTGAATTTTTCAACTCCAATTGAATTGTATGCGAAGGATATCGACTCACAGAGCACAAAAATGTATTTTTTATAAGTTTTGGACTTGTAGTTTTGTTTTTAGAGAATTTTGAATTTTGCAAGTTTGATAGTGTTTAGACGCTTGGTTAAGGAGTTATGACGATTTAAACATTTTTAAAAGTCATTTTCTCCAAACGTGAATTTTTCAACTCCAATTGAATTGTATGCGAAGGATATCGACTCACAGAGCACAAAAATGTATTTTCTATAAGTTTTGGACTTGTAGTTTTGTTTTTAGAGAATTTTGAATTTTGCAAGTTTGATGGTGTTTAGACGCTTGGTTAAGGAGTTATGACGATTTAAAGATTTTTAAAAGTGATTTTCTCCAAACGTGAATTTTTCAACTCCAATTGAATTGTATGCGAAGGATATCGACTCACAGAGCACAAAAATGTATTTTTTATAAGTTTTGGACTTGTAATTTTGTTTTTAGAGAATTTTGAATTTTGCAAGTTTTGGGGTGTTTAGACGCTCGGTTAACGAGATATGACGATTTAAACATTTTTAAAAGTGATTTTCTCCAAACGTGAATTTTTCAACTCCAATTGAATTGTATGCGAAGGATATCGACTCACAGAGCACAAAAATGTATTTTCTATAAGTTTTGGACTTGTAGTTTTGTTTTTAGAGAATTTTGAATTTTGCAAGTTTGATAGTGTTTAGACGCTTGGTTAAGGAGTTATGACGATTTAAACATTTTTAAAAGTCATTTTCTCCAAACGTGAATTTTTCAACTCCAATTGAATTGTATGCGAAGGATATCGACTCACAGAGCACAAAAATGTATTTTTTATAAGTTTTGGACTTGTAGTTTTGTTATTAGAGAATTTTGAATTTTGCAAGTTTGATAGTGTTTAGACGCTTAGTTAAGGAGTTATGACGATTTAAACATTTTTAAAAGTCATTTTCTCCAAACGTGAATTTTTCAACTCCAATTGAATTGTATGCGAAGGATATCGACTCACAGAGCACAAAAATGTATTTTCTATAAGTTTTGGACTTGTAGTTTTGTTTTTAGAGAATTTTGAATTTTGCAAGTTTGATAGTGTTTAGACGCTTGGTTAAGGAGTTATGACGATTTAAACATTTTTAAAAGTCATTTTCTCCAAACGTGAATTTTTCAACTCCAATTGAATTGTATGCGAAGGATATCGACTCACAGAGCACAAAAATGTATTTTTTATAAGTTTTGGACTTGTAGTTTTGTTATTAGAGAATTTTGAATTTTGCAAGTTTGATAGTGTTTAGACGCTTAGTTAAGGAGTTATGACGATTTAAACATTTTTAAAAGTCATTTTCTCCAAACGTGAATTTTTCAACTCCAATTGAATTGTATGCGAAGGATATCGACTCACAGAGCACAAAAATGTATTTTTTATAAGTTTTGGACTTGTAGTTTTGTTTTTAGAGAATTTTGAATTTTGCAAGTTTCATGGTGTTTAGACGCTTGGTTAAGGAGTTATGACGGTTTAAACATTTTTAAAAGTCATTTTCTGCAAACGTGAATTTTTCAACTCCAATTGAATTGTATGCGAAGGATATCGACTCACAGAGCACAAAAATGTATTTTCTATAAGTTTTGGACTTGTAATTTTGTTTTTAGAGAATTTTTAATTTTGCAAGTTTCATGGTGTTTAGACGCTTGGTTAAGGAGATATGACCATTTAAACATTTTTAAAAGTGATTTTCTCCAAACGTGAATTTTTCAACTCCAATTGAATTGTATGCGAAGGATATCGACTCACAGAGCACAAAAATGTATTTTCCATAAGTTTTGGAATTGTAGTTTTGTTTTTAGAGATTTTGAATTTTGCAAGTTTCATGGTGTTTAGACGCTTGGTTAAGGAGATATGACGATTTAAACATTTTTAAAAGTCATTTTCTCCAAACGTGAATTTTTCAACTCCAATTGAATTGTATGCGAAGGATATCGACTCACAGAGCACAAAAATGTATTTTCCATAAGTTTTGAACTTGTAGTTTTGTTTTTAGAGAATTTTGAATTTTGCAAGTTTGATGGTGTTTAGACGCTTGGTTAAGGAGATATGACCATTTAAACATTTTTAAAAGTGATTTTCTCCAAACGTGAATTTTTCAACTCCAATTGAACTGTATGCGAAGGATATCGACTCACAGAGCACAAAAATGTATTTTCTATAAGTTTTGGACTTGTAGTTTTGTTTTTAGAGAATTTTGAATTTTGCAAGTTTGATGGTGTTTAGACGCTTGGTTAAGGAGTTATGACGGTTTAAACATTTTTAAAAGTCATTTTCTCCAAACGTGAATTTTTCAACTCCAATTGAATTGTATGCGAAGGATATCGACTCACAGAGCACAAAAATGTATTTTCTATAAGTTTTGGACTTGTAGTTTTGTTTTTAGAGAATTTTGCATTTTACAAGTTTGATGGTGTTTAGACGCTTGGTTAAGGAGATATGACGATTTAAACATTTTTAAAAGTGATTTTCTCCAAACGTGAATTTTTCAACTCCAATTGAATTGTATGCGAAGGATATCGACTCACAGAGCACAAAAAGGTATTTTCTATAAGTTTTGGACTTGTAGTTTTGTTTTTAGAGAATTTTGAATTTTGCAAGTTTGGGGGTGTTTAGACGCTTGGTTAAGTAGATATGACGATTTAAACATTTTTAAAAGTCATTTTCTCCAAACGTGAATTTTTCAACTCCAATTGAATTGTATGCGAAGGATATCGACTCACAGAGCACAAAAATGTATTTTTTATAAGTTTTGGAATTGTAGTTTTGTTTTTAGAGAATTTTGAATTTTGGAAGTTTGATAGTGTTTAGACGCTTGGTTAAGGAGATATTACCATTTAAACATTTTTAAAAGTGATTTTCTCCAAACGTGAATTTCTCAACTCGATGTCCCGAAGATGTCCCGAAGATGTCCCGAGCATGTCCCGAGCATGTCCGAAGATGTCCCGAAGATGTCCCGAGCATCTCCCGAAGATGTCCCGAAGATGTTCCGAAGATGTCCCGAAGATGTCCCGAGCATGTCCCGAAGATGTCCCGAGCATGTCCCGAAGATGTCCCGAAGATGTCCCGAAGATGTCCCGAGCATGTCCCGAAGATGTCCCGAGCATGTCCCGAAGATGTCCCGAGCATGTCCCGAAGATGTCCCGAAGATGTCCCGAGCATGTCTCGAAGATGTCCCAAAGATGTCCTGAAGATGTCCCGAAAATGTCCTGAGCATGTCCCGAAGATGTCCCGAAGATGTCCCGAAGATGTCCCGAGCATGTCCCGAAGATGTCCCGAAGATGTACCGAAGATGTCCCGAAGATGTCCCGAGCATGTCCCGAAGATGTCCCGAAGATGTCCTGAGCATGTCCCGAAGATGTCCCGAAGATGTCCCAAACATGTCCCGAAGATGTCCCGAAGATGTTCCGAAGATGTCCCGAAGATGTCCCGAAGATGTCCCGAAGATGTCCCGAGCATGTCCCGAAGATGTCCCGAGCATGTCCCGAAGATGTCCCGCAGATGTCCCGAAGATGTCCCGAGCATGTCCCGAAGATGTCCCGAAGATGTCCCGAGCATGTCCCGAAGATGTCCCGAAGATGTCCCGAGCATGTCCCGAAGATGTCCCGAAGATGTCCCGAGCATGTCCAGAGCATGTCCCGAAGATGTCCCGAAGATGTCCCGAAGATGTCCCGAAGATGTCCCGAGCATGTCCCGAAGATGTCCCGAAGATGTCCCGAAGATGTCCCTAAGATGTCCCGAAGATGTCCCGAGCATGTCCCGAAGATGTCCCGAAGATGTCCCGAAGATGTCCTGAAGATGTCCCGAAGATGTCCCGAGCATGTCCCGAAGATGTCCCGAAGATGTCCCGAGCATGTCCCGAAGATGTCCCGAGCATGTCCCGAAGATGTCCCGAAGATGTCCCGAAGATGTCCCGAAGATGTCCCGAGCATGTCCCGAAGATGTCCTGAAGATGTCCCGAAGATGTCCCGAAGATGTCCCGAGCATGTCTCGAAGATGTCCCGAAGATGTCCCGAAGATGTCCCGAAGATGTCCCGAAGATGTCCCGAAGATGTCCCGAAGATGTCCCGAAGATGTCCCGAGCATGTCCCGAAGATGTCCCGAGCATGTCCCGAAGATGTCCCGAAGATGTCCCGAAGATGTCCCGAAGATGTCCCGAAGATGTCCCGAAGATGTCCCGAGCATGTCCCGAAGATGTCCCGAGCATGTCCCGAAGATGTCCCGAAGATGTCCCGAAGATGTCCCGAAGATGTCCCGAAGATGTCCCGAGCATGTCCCGAAGATGTCCCGAGCATGTCCCGAAGATGTCCCGAAGATGTCCCGAGTATGTCCCGAAGATGTCCCGAAGATGTCCCGAGCATGTCCCGAAGATGTCCCGAAGATGTCCCGAAGATGTCCCGATCATGTCCCGAAGATGTCCCGAAGATGTCCCGAAAATGTCCCGAAGATGTCCCGAAGATGTCCCGAAGATGTCCCGAAGATGTCCCGAAGATGTCCCGAAGATGTCCCGAAGATGTCCCGAAGATGTCCCGAAGATGTCCCGAAGATGTCCCGAGCATGTCCCGAGCATGTCCCGAAGATGTCCCGAAGATGTCCCGAAGATGTCCCGAGCATGTCCCGAAGATGTCCCGAAGATGTCCCGAGCATGTCCCGAAGATCTCCCGAAGATGTCCCAAGCATGTCCCGAGCATGTCCCGAAGATGTCCCGAAGATGTCCCGAGCATGTCCCGAAGATGTCCCGAAATGTCCCGAAGATGTCCCGAAGATGTCCCGAGCATGTCCCGAAGATGTCCCGAACATGTCCCGAGCATGTCCCGAGCATGTCCCGAAGATGTCCCGAAGATGTCCCGAGCATGTCCCGAAGATGTCCCGAAATGTCCCGAAGATGTCCCGAGCATGTCCCGAAGATGTCCCGAACATGTCCCGAAGATGTAACGAAGATGTCCCGAGCATGTCCCGAAGATGTCCCGAAGATGTCCCGAAGATGTCCCGAAGATGTCCCGAGCATGTCTCGAAGATGTCCCGAAGATGTCCCGAGCATGTCCCGAAGATGTCCCGAAATGTCCCGAAGATGTCCCGAGCATGTCCCGAAGATGTCCCGAAGATGTCCCGTAGATGTCCCGAAGATGTCCCGAGCATGTCCCGAAGATGTCCCGAAGATGTCCCGAAGATGTCCCGAGCATGTCCCGAAGGTGTCCCGAAGATGTCCCGAAGATGTCCCGAAGATGTCCCGAAGATGTCCCGAGCATGTCCCGAAGATGTCCCGAAGATGTCCCGAGCATGTCCCGAAGATGTCCTGATGGTGTTTAGACGCTTGGTTAAGGAGATATGACCATTTAAACATTTTTAAAAGTGATTTTCTCCAAACGTGAATTTCTCAACTCGATGTCCCGAAGATGTCCCGAGCATGTCACGAAGATGTCCCGAGCATGTCCGGAAGATGTCCCGAAGATGTCCGGAGCATGTCCCGAAGATGTCCCGAAGATGTCACGAAGATGTCCCGAAGATGTCCCGAAGATGTCCCGAGCATGTCCCGAAGATGTCCCGAAGATGTCCCGCAGATGTCCCGAGCATGTCCCGAAGATGTCAGGAAGATGTCCCGAGCATGTCCCGAAGATGTCCCGAAGATGTCCCGAAGATGTCCCGAGTATGTCCCGAAGATGTCCCGAAGATGTCCCGAGCATGTCCCGAAGATGTCCCGAAGATGTCCCGAAGATGTCCCGAAGATGTCCCGATCATGTCCCGAAGATGTCCCGAAGATGTCCCGAAAATGTCCCGAAGATGTCCCGAAGATGTCCCGAAGATGTCCCGAAGATGTCCCGAAGATGTCCCGAAGATGTCCCGAAGATGTCCCGAGCATGTCCCGAAGATGTCCTGAAGATGTCCCGAAGATGTCCCGAGCATGTCCCGAAGATGTCCCGAAGATGTCCCGAGCATGTCCCGAAGATGTCCCGAGCATGTCCCGAAGATGTCCCGAAGATGTCCCGAAGATGTCCCGAAGATGTCCCGAGCATGTCCCGAAGATGTCCTGAAGATGTCCCGAAGATGTCCCGAAGATGTCCCGAGCATGTCCCGAAGATGTCCCGAACATGTCCCGAGCATGTCCCGAGCATGTCCCGAAGATGTCCCGAAGATGTCCCGAGCATGTCCCGAAGATGTCCCGAAATGTCCCGAAGATGTCCCGAGCATGTCCCGAAGATGTCCCGAACATGTCCCGAAGATGTAACGAAGATGTCCCGAGCATGTCCCGAAGATGTCCCGAAGATGTCCCGAAGATGTCCCGAAGATGTCCCGAGCATGTCTCGAAGATGTCCCGAAGATGTCCCGAGCATGTCCCGAAGATGTCCCGAAATGTCCCGAAGATGTCCCGAGCATGTCCCGAAGATGTCCCGAAGATGTCCCGTAGATGTCCCGAAGATGTCCCGAGCATGTCCCGAAGATGTCCCGAAGATGTCCCGAAGATGTCCCGAAGATGTCCCGAGCATGTCCCGAAGGTGTCCCGAAGATGTCCCGAAGATGTCCCGAAGATGTCCCGAAGATGTCCCGAGCATGTCCCGAGCATGTCCCGAAGATGTCCCGAGCATGTCCCGAAGATGTCCCGAAGATGTCCCGAGCATGTCCCGAAGATGTCCTGATGGTGTTTAGACGCTTGGTTAAGGAGATATGACCATTTAAACATTTTTAAAAGTGATTTTCTCCAAACGTGAATTTCTCAACTCGATGTCCCGAAGATGTCCCGAGCATGTCACGAAGATGTCCCGAGCATGTCCGGAAGATGTCCCGAAGATGTCCGGAGCATGTCCCGAAGATGTCCCGAAGATGTCACGAAGATGTCCCGAAGATGTCCCGAAGATGTCCCGAGCATGTCCCGAAGATGTCCCGAAGATGTCCCGCAGATGTCCCGAGCATGTCCCGAAGATGTCAGGAAGATGTCCCGAGCATGTCCCGAAGATGTCCCGAAGATGTCCCGAAGATGTCCCGAGTATGTCCCGAAGATGTCCCGAAGATGTCCCGAGCATGTCCCGAAGATGTCCCGAAGATGTCCCGAAGATGTCCCGAAGATGTCCCGATCATGTCCCGAAGATGTCCCGAAGATGTCCCGAAAATGTCCCGAAGATGTCCCGAAGATGTCCCGAACATGTCCCGAAGATGTCCCGAAGATGTCCCGAAGATGTCCCGAAGATGTCCCGAAGATGTCCCGAAGATGTCCCGAGTATATCCCGAGCATGTCCCGAAGATGTCCCGAAGATGTCCCGAAGATGTCCCGAGCATGTCCCGAAGATGTCCCGAAGATGTCCCGAGCATGTCCCGAAGATCTCCCGAAGATGTCCCGAGCATGTCCCGAGCATGTCCCGAAGATGTCCCGAAGATGTCCCGAGCATGTCCCGAGCATGTCCCGAAGATGTCCCGAAGATCTCCCGAAGATGTCCCGAGCATGTCCCGAGCATGTCCCGAAGATGTCCCGAAGATGTCCCGAGCATGTCCCGAAGATGTCCCGAAATGTCCCGAAGATGTCCCGAGCATGTCCCGAAGATGTCCCGAAGATGTCCCGAAGATGTCCCGAGCATGTCCCGAAGATGTCCTGATGGTGTTTAGACGCTTGGTTAAGGAGATATGACCATTTAAACATTTTTAAAAGTGATTTTCTCCAAACGTGAATTTCTCAACTCGATGTCCCGAAGATGTCCCGAGCATGTCCCGAAGATGTCCCGAAGATGTCCCGAAGATGTGCCGAAGATGTCCCGAGCATGTCCCGAGCATGTCCCGAAGATGTCCCGAAGATGTCCCGAAGATGTCCCGAAGATGTCCCGAGCATGTCCCGAAGATGTCCCGAAGATGTCCCTAAGATGTCCCGAAGATGTCCCGAGCATGTCCCGAAGATGTCCCGAAGATGTCCCGAAGATGTCCTGAAGATGTCCCGAAGATGTCCCGAGCATGTCCCGAAGATGTCCCGAAGATGTCCCGAAGATGTCCCGAGCATGTCCCGAAGATGTCCCGAAGATGTCCCGAGCATGTCCCGAAGATGTCCCGAAGATGTCCCGTAGATGTCCCGAGCATGTCCCGAAGATGTCCCGAAGATGTCCCGAAGATGTCCCGAAGATGTCCCGAAGATGTCCCGAAGATGTCCCGAAGATGTCCCGAGCATGTCCCGAAGATGTCCTGATGGTGTTTAGACGCTTGGTTAAGGAGATATGACCACTTAAACATTTTTAAAAGTGATTTTCTCCAAACGTGAATTTCTCAACTCGATGTCCCGAGCATGTCACGAAGATGTCCCGAGCATGTCCCGAAGATGTCCCGAAGATGTTACGAGCATGTCCCGAAGATGTCCCGAAGATGTCCCGAAGATGTCCCTAAGATGTCCCGAAGATGTCCCGAGCATGTCCCGAAGATGTCCCGAAGATGTCCCGAAGATGTCCTGAAGATGTCCCGAAGATGTCCCGAGCATGTCCCGAAGATGTCCCGAAGATGTCCCGAAGATGTCCCGAGCATGTCCCGAGCATGTCCCGAAGATGTCCCGAAGATGTCCCGTAGATGTCCCGAGCATGTCCCGAAGATGTCCCGAAGATGTCCCGAAGATGTCCCGAAGATGTCCCGAAGATGTCCCGAAGATGTCCCGAAGATGTCCCGAAGATGTCCCGAGCATGTCCCGAGCATGTCTCGAAGATGTCCCGAAGATGTCCCGAAGATGTCCCGAAGATGTCCCGCAGATGTCCCGAGCATGTCCCGAAGATGTCCCGAAGATGTCCCGAGCATGTCCCGAGCATGTCCCGAAGATGTCCCGAAGATGTCCCGTAGATGTCCCGAGCATGTCCCGAAGATGTCCCGAAGATGTCCCGAGCATGTCCCGAAGATGTCCCGAAGATGTCGCGAAGATGTCCCGAAGATGTCCCGAAGATGTCCCGAAGATGTCCCGAAGATGTCCCGAAGATGTCCCGAAGATGTCCCGAGCATGTCCCGAAGATGTCCCGAACATGTCCCGAAGATGTCCCGAAGATGTCCCGAAGATGTCCCAAAAATGTCCCGAAGATGTCCCGAAGATGTCCCGAGCATGTCCCGAAGATGTCCCGAAGATGTCCCGAAGATGTCCGAAGATGTCCCGAGCATGTCCCGAAGATGTCCCAAGCATGTCCCGATGATGTCCCGAAGATGTCCCGAAGATGTCCCGAAGATGTCCCGAAGATGTCCCGCAGATGTCCCGAAGATGTCCCGAAGATGTCCCGCAGATGTCCCGAAGATGTCCCGAAGATGTCCCGAGCATGTCCCGAAGAGGTCCCGAGCATGTCCCGAAGATGTCCCGAGCATGTCCCGAAGATGTCCCGAAGATGTCCCGAGCATGTCCCGAAGATGTCCCGAAGATGTCCCGAAGATGTCCCGAAGATGTCCCGAAGATGTCCCGAAGATGTCCCGCAGATGTCCCGAAGATGTCCCGAAGATGTCCCGAGCATGTCCCGAAGAGGTCCCGAGCATGTCCCGAAGATGTCCCGAGCATGTCCCGAAGATGTCCCGAAGATGTCCCGAGCATGTCCCGAAGATGTCCCGAAGATGTCCCGAGCATGTCCCGAGCATGTCCCGAAGATGTCCCGAAGATGTCCCGAGCATGTCCCGAAGATGTCCCGAAATGTCCCGAAGATGTCCCGAGCATGTCCCGAAGATGTCCCGAGCATGTCCCGAAGATGTCCCGAAGATGTCCCGAGCATGTCCCGAAGATGTCCCGAAGATGTCATGCAGATGTCCCGAGCATGTCCCGAAGATGTCCCGAAGATGTCCCGAAGATGTCCCGAGCATGTCCCGAAGATGTCCCGAAGATGTCCCGCAGATGTCCCGAGCATGTCCCGAAGATGTCCCGTAGATGTCCCGAGCATGTCCCGAAGATGTCCCGAAGATGTCCCGAAGATGTCCCGAGCATGTCCCGAAGATGTCCCGAAGATGTCCCGAAGATGTGCCGAAGATGTCCCGAAGATGTCCCGAGCATGTCCCGAAGATGTCCCGAAGATGTCCCGAAGATGTCCCGAAGATGTCCCGAGCATGTCTCGAAGATGTCCCGAAGATGTCCCGAAGATGTCCCGAAGATGTCCCGAAGATGTCCCGAGCATGTCCCGAAGGTGTCCCGAAGATGTCCCGAAGATGTCCCGAAGATGTCCCGAGCATGTCACGAAGATGTCCCGAAGATGTCCCGAGCATGTCCCGAAGATGTCCCGAAGATATCCCGAGCATGTCCCGAAGATGTCCTGATGGTGTTTAGACGCTTGGTTAAGGAGATATGACCATTTAAACATTTTAAAAGTGATTTTCTCCAAACGTGAATTTCTCAACTCGATGTCCCGAGCATGTCACGAAGATGTCCCGAGCATGTCCCGAAGATGTCCCGAAGATGTCCCGAGCATGTCCCGAAGATGTCCCGAAGATGTCCCAAGCATGTCCCGATGATGTCCCGAAGATGTCCCGAAGATGTCCCGAAGATGTCCCGAAGATGTCCCGCAGATGTCCCGAAGATGTCCCGAAGATGTCCCGCAGATGTCCCGAAGATGTCCCGAAGATGTCCCGAGCATGTCCCGAAGAGGTCCCGAGCATGTCCCGAAGATGTCCCGAGCATGTCCCGAAGATGTCCCGAAGATGTCCCGAGCATGTCCCGAAGATGTCCCGAAGATGTCCCGAAGATGTCCCGAAGATGTCCCGAAGATGTCCCGAAGATGTCCCGCAGATGTCCCGAAGATGTCCCGAAGATGTCCCGAGCATGTCCCGAAGAGGTCCCGAGCATGTCCCGAAGATGTCCCGAGCATGTCCCGAAGATGTCCCGAAGATGTCCCGAGCATGTCCCGAAGATGTCCCGAAGATGTCCCGAGCATGTCCCGAGCATGTCCCGAAGATGTCCCGAAGATGTCCCGAGCATGTCCCGAAGATGTCCCGAAATGTCCCGAAGATGTCCCGAGCATGTCCCGAAGATGTCCCGAGCATGTCCCGAAGATGTCCCGAAGATGTCCCGAGCATGTCCCGAAGATGTCCCGAAGATGTCATGCAGATGTCCCGAGCATGTCCCGAAGATGTCCCGAAGATGTCCCGAGCATGTCCCGAAGATGTCCCGAAGATGTCCCGCAGATGTCCCGAGCATGTCCCGAAGATGTCCCGTAGATGTCCCGAGCATGTCCCGAAGATGTCCCGAAGATGTCCCGAAGATGTCCCGAGCATGTCCCGAAGATGTCCCGAAGATGTCCCGAAGATGTGCCGAAGATGTCCCGAAGATGTCCCGAGCATGTCCCGAAGATGTCCCGAAGATGTCCCGAAGATGTCCCGAAGATGTCCCGAGCATGTCTCGAAGATGTCCCGAAGATGTCCCGAAGATGTCCCGAAGATGTCCCGAAGATGTCCCGAGCATGTCCCGAAGGTGTCCCGAAGATGTCCCGAAGATGTCCCGAAGATGTCCCGAGCATGTCACGAAGATGTCCCGAAGATGTCCCGAGCATGTCCCGAAGATGTCCCGAAGATATCCCGAGCATGTCCCGAAGATGTCCTGATGGTGTTTAGACGCTTGGTTAAGGAGATATGACCATTTAAACATTTTAAAAGTGATTTTCTCCAAACGTGAATTTCTCAACTCGATGTCCCGAGCATGTCACGAAGATGTCCCGAGCATGTCCCGAAGATGTCCCGAAGATGTCCCGAGCATGTCCCGAAGATGTCCCGAAGATGTCCCGAAGATGTCCCGTAGATGTCCCGAGCATGTCCCGAAGATGTCCCGAAGATGTCCCGAAGATGTCCCGAAGATGTCCCGAAGATGTCCCGAAGATGTCCCGAAGATGTCCCGAAGATGTCCCGAAGATGTCCCGAGCATGTCCCGAAGATGTCCCGAACATGTCCCGAAGATGTCCCGAAGATGTCCCGAAGATGTCCCGAAGATGTCCCGAAGATGTCCCGAAGATGTCCCGAAGATGTCCCGAAGATGTCCCGAGCATGTCCCGAAGATGTCCCGAACATGTCCCGAAGATGTCCCGAAGATGTCCCGAAGATGTCCCGAAGATGTCCCGAGCATGTCCCGAAGATGTCCCGAAGATGTCCCGAATATGTCCCGAGCATGTCCCGAAGATGTCCCGAACATGTCCCGAAGATGTCCCGAAGATGTCCCGAAGATGTCCCGAAGATGTCCCGTAGATGTCCCGAGCATGTCCCGAAGATGTCCCGAAGATGTCCCGAATATGTCCCGAGCATGTCCCGAAGATGTCCCGAACATGTCCCGAAGATGTCCCGAAGATGTCCCGAAGATGTCCCGAAGATGTCCCGAAGATGTCCCGAAGATGTCCCGAGCATGTCCCGAAGATGTCCCGAAGATGTCCCGAAGATGTCCCGAACATGTCCCGAAGATGTCCCGAAGATGTCCCGAGCATGTCCCGAAGATGTCCCGAAGATGTCCCGAAGATGTCCCGAATATGTCCCGAGCATGTCCCGAAGATGTCCCGAACATGTCCCGAAGATGTCCCGAAGATGTCCCGAAGATGTCCCGAAGATGTCCCGAAGATGTCCCGAAGATGTCCCGAAGATGTCCCTAGCATGTCCCGAAGATGTCCCGAAGATGTCCCGTAGATGTCCCGAGCATGTCCCGAAGATGTCCCGAAGATGTCCCGAATATGTCCCGAGCATGTCCCGAAGATGTCCCGAACATGTCCCGAAGATGTCCCGAAGATGTCCCGAGCATGTCCCGAAGATGTCCCGAAGATGTCCCGAATATGTCCCGAGCATGTCCCGAAGATAACCCGAACATGTCCCGAAGATGTCCCGAAGATGTCCCGAAGATGTCCCGAAGATGTCCCGAAGATGTCCCGAAGATGTCCCGAAGATGTCCCGAAGATGTCCCGAAGATGTCCCGAAGATGTCCCGAAGATGTCCCAAAAATGTCCCGAAGATGTCCCGAAGATGTCCCGAGCATGTCCCGAAGATGTCCCGAAGATGTCCCGAAGATGTCCCGAAGATGTCCGAAGATGTCCCGAGCATGTCCCGAAGATGTCCCAAGCATGTCCCGATGATGTCCCGAAGATGTCCCGAAGATGTCCCGAAGATGTCCCGAAGATGTCCCGAGCTTGTCCCGAAGATGTCCCTCAGATGTCCAGAAGATGTCCCGAGCATGTCCCGAAGATGTCCCGAAGATGTCCTGAGCATGTCCCGAAGATGTCCCGAAGATGTCCCGAGCATGTCCCGAAGATGTCCCGAAGATGTCCCGAAGATGTCCCGAGCATGTCCCGAAGATGTCCCGAGCATGTCCCGAAGATGTCCCGAAGATGTCCCGAGATGTCCCGAAGATGTCCCGAAGATATCCCGAGCATGTCCCGAAGAGGTCCCGAAGAGGTCCCGAGCATGTCCCGAAGATGTCCCGAGCATGTCCCGAAGATGTCCCGAAGATGTCCCGAGCATGTCCCGAAGATGTCCCGAAGATGTCCCGAGCATGTCCCGAGCATGTCCCGAAGATGTCCCAAACATGTCCCGAAGATGTCCCGAAATGTCCCGAAGATGTCCCGAGCATGTCCCGAAGATGTCCCGAAGATGTCCCGAAGATGTCCCGAAGATGTCCCGAGCATGTCCCGAAGATGTCCCGAAGATGTCCCGAAGATGTCCCGAGCATGTCTCGAAGATGTCCCGAAGATGTCCCGAAGATGTCCCGAGCATGTCCCGAAGATGTCCCGAATATGTCCCGAGCATGTCCCGAAGATGTCCCGAACATGTCCCGAAGATGTCCCGAAGATGTCCCGAAGATGTCCCGAAGATGTCCCGAAGATGTCCCGAAGATGTCCCTAGCATGTCCCGAAGATGTCCCGAAATGTCCCGAAGATGTCCCGAGCATGTCCCGAAGATGT
Source organism: Episyrphus balteatus (assembly GCF_945859705.1). Classification (NCBI taxonomy): domain Eukaryota; kingdom Metazoa; phylum Arthropoda; class Insecta; order Diptera; family Syrphidae; genus Episyrphus; species Episyrphus balteatus. The sequence goes on along the minus strand of NC_079135.1, from coordinate 82,408,496 downwards.
CCCGAAGATGTCCCGAAGATGTCCCGAAGATGTCCCGAGCATGTCCCGAAGATGTCCCGAAGATGTCCCGAAGATGTCCCGAGCATGTCTCGAAGATGTCCCGAAGATGTCCCGAAGATGTCCCGAGCATGTCCCGAAGATGTCCCGAATATGTCCCGAGCATGTCCCGAAGATGTCCCGAACATGTCCCGAAGATGTCCCGAAGATGTCCCGAAGATGTCCCGAAGATGTCCCGAAGATGTCCCGAAGATGTCCCTAGCATGTCCCGAAGATGTCCCGAGCATGTCCCGAAGATGTCCCGAAGATGTCCGGAGCATGTCCCGAAGATGTCCCGAAGTTGTCCCGAAGATGTCCCGAAGATGTCCCGAAGATGTCCCGCAGATGTGCCGAGCATGTCCCGAAGATGTCCCGAAGATGTCCCGAAGATGTCCCGAGCATGTCCCGAAGATGTCCCGAAGATGTCCCGAAGATGTCCCGAAGATGTCCCGAAGATGTCCCGAAGATGTCCCGAGCATGTCCCGAAGATGTCCCGAAGATGTCCCGAAGATGTCCCGAAGATGTCCCGAGCAAGTCCCGAAGATGTCCCGAAGATGTCCCGAAGATGTCCCGAGCATGTCCCGAAGATGTCCCGAAGAAGTCCCGATGGTGTTTAGACGCTTGGTTAAGGAGATATGACCATTTAAACATTTTTAAAAGTTATTTTCTCCAAACGTGAATTTCTCAACTCGATGTCCCGAAGATGTCCCGAGCATGTCCCGAAGATGTCCCGAAGATGTCCCGATCATGTCCCGAAGATGTCCCGAGCATGTCCCGAAGATGTCCCGAGCATGTCCCGAAGATGTCCCGAAGATGTCCCGAAGATGTCCCGAAGATGTCCCGAGCATGTCCCGAAGATGTCCCGAAGATGTCCCGAAGATGTCCCGAAGATGTCCCGATCATGTCCCGAAGATGTCCCGAAGATGTCCAAAAGATGTCCCGAGCATGTCCCGAAGATGTCCCGAAGATGTCCCGAAGATGTCCCGAAGATGTCCCGAAGATGTCCCGAGCATGTCCCGAAGATGTCCCGAAGATGTCCCGAAGATGTCCCGAAGATGTCCCGAAGATGTCCCGAGCATGTCCCGAAGATGTCCCGAGCATGTCCCGAAGATGTCCCGAAGATGTCCCGAGCATGTCCCGAAGATGTCCCGAAGATGTCCCGCAGATGTCCCGAGCATGTCCCGAAGATGTCCCGAAGATGTCCCGAGCATGTCCCGAAGATGACCCGAAGATGTCCCGAAGATGTCCCGAGCATGTCCCGAAGATGTCCCGAACATGTCCCGAAGATGTCCCGAAGATGTCCCGAAGATGTCCCGAAGATGTCCCGAGCATGTCCCGAAGATGTCCCGAAGATGTCCCGAGCATGTCCCGAAGATGTCCCGAAGATGTCCCGAAGATGTCCCGAAGATGTCCCGAGCATGTCCCGAAGATGTCCCGAACATGTCCCGAAGATGTAACGAAGATGTCCCGAGCATGTCCCGAAGATGTCCCAAAAATGTCCCGAAGATGTCCCGAAGATGTCCCGAGCATGTCCCGAAGATGTCCCGAAGATGTCCCGAAGATGTCCGAAGATGTTTCGAGCATGTCCCGAAGATGTCCCAAGCATGTCCCGATGATGTCCCGAAGATGTCCCGAAGATGTCCCGAAGATGTCCCGAAGATGTCCCGAAGATGTCCCGAGCATGTCCCGAAGATGTCCCGAGCATGTCCCGAAGAGGTCCCGAAGAGGTCCCGAGCATGTCCCGAAGATGTCCCGAGCATGTCCCGAAGATGTCCCGAAGATGTCCCGAGCATGTCCCGAAGATGTCCCGAAGATGTCCCGAGCATGTCCCGAGCATGTCCCGAAGATGTCCCAAACATGTCCCGAAGATGTCCCGAAATGTCCCGAAGATGTCCCGAGCATGTCCCGAAGATGTCCCGAAGATGTCCCGAAGATGTCCCGAAGATGTCCCGAGCATGTCCCGAAGATGTCCCGAAGATGTCCCGAAGATGTCCCGAGCATGTCTCGAAGATGTCCCGAAGATGTCCCGAAGATGTCCCGAGCATGTCCCGAAGATGTCCCGAATATGTCCCGAGCATGTCCCGAAGATGTCCCGAACATGTCCCGAAGATGTCCCGAAGATGTCCCGAAGATGTCCCGAAGATGTCCCGAAGATGTCCCGAAGATGTCCCTAGCATGTCCCGAAGATGTCCCGAAATGTCCCGAAGATGTCCCGAGCATGTCCCGAAGATGTCCCGAAGATGTCCCGAAGATGTCCCGAAGATGTCCCGAGCATGTCCCGAAGATGTCCCGAAGATGTCCCGAAGATGTCCCGAGCATGTCTCGAAGATGTCCCGAAGATGTCCCGAAGATGTCCCGAGCATGTCCCGAAGATGTCCCGAATATGTCCCGAGCATGTCCCGAAGATGTCCCGAACATGTCCCGAAGATGTCCCGAAGATGTCCCGAAGATGTCCCGAAGATGTCCCGAAGATGTCCCTAGCATGTCCCGAAGATGTCCCGAGCATGTCCCGAAGATGTCCCGAAGATGTCCGGAGCATGTCCCGAAGATGTCCCGAAGATGTCCCGAAGATGTCCCGAAGATGTCCCGAAGATGTCCCGCAGATGTGCCGAGCATGTCCCGAAGATGTCCCGAAGATGTCCCGAAGATGTCCCGAGCATGTCCCGAAGATGTCCCGAAGATGTCCCGAAGATGTCCCGAAGATGTCCCGAAGATGTCCCGAAGATGTCCCGAGCATGTCCCGAAGATGTCCCGAAGATGTCCCGAAGATGTCCCGAAGATGTCCCGAGCAAGTCCCGAAGATGTCCCGAAGATGTCCCGAAGATGTCCCGAGCATGTCCCGAAGATGTCCCGAAGAAGTCCCGATGGTGTTTAGACGCTTGGTTAAGGAGATATGACCATTTAAACATTTTTAAAAGTTATTTTCTCCAAACGTGAATTTCTCAACTCGATGTCCCGAAGATGTCCCGAGCATGTCCCGAAGATGTCCCGAAGATGTCCCGATCATGTCCCGAAGATGTCCCGAGCATGTCCCGAAGATGTCCCGAGCATGTCCCGAAGATGTCCCGAAGATGTCCCGAAGATGTCCCGAAGATGTCCCGAGCATGTCCCGAAGATGTCCCGAAGATGTCCCGAAGATGTCCCGAAGATGTCCCGATCATGTCCCGAAGATGTCCCGAAGATGTCCAAAAGATGTCCCGAGCATGTCCCGAAGATGTCCCGAAGATGTCCCGAAGATGTCCCGAAGATGTCCCGAAGATGTCCCGAGCATGTCCCGAAGATGTCCCGAAGATGTCCCGAAGATGTCCCGAAGATGTCCCGAAGATGTCCCGAGCATGTCCCGAAGATGTCCCGAGCATGTCCCGAAGATGTCCCGAAGATGTCCCGAGCATGTCCCGAAGATGTCCCGAAGATGTCCCGCAGATGTCCCGAGCATGTCCCGAAGATGTCCCGAAGATGTCCCGAGCATGTCCCGAAGATGACCCGAAGATGTCCCGAAGATGTCCCGAGCATGTCCCGAAGATGTCCCGAACATGTCCCGAAGATGTCCCGAAGATGTCCCGAAGATGTCCCGAAGATGTCCCGAGCATGTCCCGAAGATGTCCCGAAGATGTCCCGAGCATGTCCCGAAGATGTCCCGAAGATGTCCCGAAGATGTCCCGAAGATGTCCCGAGCATGTCCCGAAGATGTCCCGAACATGTCCCGAAGATGTAACGAAGATGTCCCGAGCATGTCCCGAAGATGTCCCAAAAATGTCCCGAAGATGTCCCGAAGATGTCCCGAGCATGTCCCGAAGATGTCCCGAAGATGTCCCGAAGATGTCCGAAGATGTTTCGAGCATGTCCCGAAGATGTCCCAAGCATGTCCCGATGATGTCCCGAAGATGTCCCGAAGATGTCCCGAAGATGTCCCGAGCATGTCCCGAAGATGTCCCGCAGATGTCCCGAAGATGTCCCGAGCATGTCCCGAAGATGTCCCGAAGATGTCCCGAGCATGTCCCGAAGATGTCCCGAAGATGTCCCGAGCATGTCCCGAAGATGTCCCGAAGATGTCCCGAAGATGTCCCGAAGATGTACCGAAGATGTCCCGAGCATGTCCCGAAGATGTCCCGCAGATGTCCCGCAGATGTCCCGAAGATGTCCCGAAGATGTCCCAAAGATGTCCCGAGCATGTCCCGAAGATGTCCCGAAGATGTCCCGAAGAAGATGTCCCGAAGATGTCCCGAAGATGTCCCGAAGATGTCCCGAGCATGTCCCGAAGATGTCCTGATGGTGTTTAGACGCTTGGTTAAGAAGATATGACCACTTAAACATTTTTAAAAGTGATTTTCTCCAAACGTGAATTTCTCAACTCGATGTCCCGAAGATGTCCCGAAGATGTCCCGAGCATGTCCCGAAGATGTCCCGAAGATGTCCCGAAGATGTCCCGAGCATGTCCCGAAGATGTCCCGAAGATGTCCCGAATATGTCCCGAGCATGTCCCGAAGATGTCCCGAACATGTCCCGAAGATGTCCCGAAGATGTCCCGAAGATGTCCCGAAGATGTCCCGAGCATGTCCCGAAGATGTCCCGAAGATGTCCCGAATGTCCCGAGCATGTCCCGAAGATGTCCCGAACATGTCCCGAAGATGTCCCGAACATGTCCCGAAGATGTCCCGAAGATGTCCCGAAGATGTCCCGAAGATGTCCCTAGCATGTCCCGAAGATGTCCCGAAGATGTCCCGTAGATGTCCCGAGCATGTCCCGAAGATGTCCCGAAGATGTCCCGAATATGTCCCGAGCATGTCCCGAAGATGTCCCGAACATGTCCCGAAGATGTCCCGAAGATGTCCCGAAGATGTCCCGAAGATGTCCCGAAGATGTCCCGAAGATGTCCCGAGCATGTCCCGAAGATGTCCCGAACATGTCCCGAAGATGTCCCGAAGATGTCCCGAAGATGTCCCGAAGATGTCCCGAGCATGTCCCGAAGATGTCCCGAAGATGTCCCGAATATGTCCCGAGCATGTCCCGAAGATGTCCCGAACATGTCCCGAAGATGTCCCGAAGATGTCCCTAGCATGTCCCGAAGATGTCCCGAAGATGTCCCGTAGATGTCCCGAGCATGTCCCGAAGATGTCCCGAAGATGTCCCGAATATGTCCCGAGCATGTCCCGAAGATGTCCCGAACATGTCCCGAAGATGTCCCGAAGATGTCCCGAGCATGTCCCGAAGATGTCCCGAAGATGTCCCGAATATGTCCCGAGCATGTCCCGAAGATGTCCCGAAGATGTCCCGAAGATGTCCCGAAGATGTCCCGAAGATGTCCCGAAGATGTCCCGAAGATGTCCCGAAGATGTCCCAAAAATGTCCCGAAGATGTCCCGAAGATGTCCTGAGCATGTCCCGAAGATGTCCCGAAGATGTCCCGAAGATGTCCGAAGATGTCCCGAGCATGTCCCGAAGATGTCCCAAGCATGTCCCGATGATGTCCCGAAGATGTCCCGAAGATGTCCCGAAGATGTCCCGAAGATGTCCCGAGCTTGTCCCGAAGATGTCCCGCAGATGTCCAGAAGATGTCCCGAGCATGTCCCGAAGATGTCCCGAAGATGTCCTGAGCATGTCCCGAAGATGTCCAGAAGATGTCCCGAGCATGTCCCGAAGATGTCCCGAAGATGTCCCGAAGATGTCCCGAGCATGTCCCGAAGATGTCCCGAAGATGTCCCGAAGATGTCCCGAGCATGTCCCGAAGATGTCCCGAAGATGTCCCGAATATGTCCCGAGCATGTCCCGAAGATGTCCCGAAGATGTCCCGAAGATGTCCCGAAGATGTCCCGAAGATGTCCCGAAGATGTCCCGAGCATGTCCCGAAGATGTCCCGAAGATGTCCCGAATATGTCCCGAGCATGTCCCGAAGATGTCCCGAACATGTCCCGAAGATGTCCCGAACATGTCCCGAAGATGTCCCGAAGATGTCCCGAAGATGTCCCGAAGATGTCCCTAGCATGTCCCGAAGATGTCCCGAAGATGTCCCGAGCATGTCCCGAAGATGTCCCGAAGATGTCCCGAATATGTCCCGAGCATGTCCCGAAGATGTCCCGAACATGTCCCGAAGATGTCCCGAAGATGTCCCGAGCATGTCCCGAAGATGTCCCGAATATGTCCCGAGCATGTCCCGAAGATGTCCCGAACATGTCCCGAAGATGTCCCGAAGATGTCCCGAAGATGTCCCGAAGATGTCCCGAAGATGTCCCGAAGATGTCCCGAAGATGTCCCGAAGATGTCCCGAAGATGTCCCGAAGATGTCCCGAAGATGTCCCAAAAATGTCCCGAAGATGTCCCGAAGATGTCCTGAGCATGTCCCGAAGATGTCCCGAAGATGTCCCGAAGATGTCCGAAGATGTCCCGAGCATGTCCCGAAGATGTCCCAAGCATGTCCCGATGATGTCCCGAAGATGTCCCGAAGATGTCCCGAAGATGTCCCGAAGATGTCCCGAGCTTGTCCCGAAGATGTCCCGCAGATGTCCAGAAGATGTCCCGAGCATGTCCCGAAGATGTCCCGAAGATGTCCTGAGCATGTCCCGAAGATGTCCCGAAGATGTCCCGAGCATGTCCCGAAGATGTCCCGAAGATGTCCCGAGCATGTCCCGAAGATGTCCCGAGCATGTCCCGAAGATGTCCCGCAGATGTCCCGAGATGTCCCGAAGATGTCCCGAAGATGTCCCGAGCATGTCCCGAAGAGGTCCCGAGCATGTCCCGAAGATGTCCCGAGCATGTCCCGAAGATGTCCCGAAGATGTCCCGAGCATGTCCCGAAGATGTCCCGAAGATGTCCCGAGCATGTCCCGAGCATGTCCCGAAGATGTCCCAAACATGTCCCGAAGATGTCCCGAAATGTCCCGAAGATGTCCCGAGCATGTCCCGAAGATGTCCCGAAGATGTCCCGAAGATGTCCCGAGCATGTCCCGAAGATGTCCCGAAGATGTCCCGAAGATGTCCCGAGCATGTCTCGAAGATGTCCCGAAGATGTCCCGAAGATGTATCGAGCATGTCCCGAAGATGTCCCGAAGATGTCCCGAAGATGTCCCGAAGATGTCCCGAAGATGTCCCGAGCATGTCCCGAAGCTGTCCCGAAGATGTCCCGAGCATGTCCCGAAGATGTCCCGAGCATGTCCCGAAGATGTCCCGAAGATGTCCCGAAGAAGATGTCCCGAAGATGTCCCGAAGATGTCCCGAGCATGTCCCGAAGATGTCCTGATGGTGTTTAGACGCTTGGTTAAGGAGATATGACCATTTATACATTTTTAAAAGTGATTTTCTCCAAACGTGAATTTCTAAACTCGTTGTCCCGAAGATGTCCCGAGCATGTCCCGAGCATGTCCCGAAGATGTCCCGAAGATGTCCCGAGCATGTCCCGAAGATGTCCCGAAGATGTCCCGAGCATGTCCCGAGCATGTCCCGAAGATGTCCCAAACATGTCCCGAAGATGTCCCGAAATGTCCCGAAGATGTCCCGAGCATGTCCCGAAGATGTCCCGAAGATGTCCCGAAGATGTCCCGAAGATGTCCCAAACATGTCCCGAAGATGTCCCGAAGATGTCCCGAAGATGTCCCGAGCATGTCTCGAAGATGTCCCGAAGATGTCCTGAAGATGTATCGAGCATGTCCCGAAGATGTCCCGAAGATGTCCCGAAGATGTCCCGAAGATGTCCCGAGCATGTCCCGAAGCTGTCCCGAAGATGTCCCGAGCATGTCCCGAAGATGTCCCGAGCATGTCCCGAAGATGTCCCGAAGATGTCCCGAAGAAGATGTCCCGAAGATGTCCCGAAGATGTCCCGAGCATGTCCCGAAGATGTCCTGATGGTGTTTAGACGCTTGGTTAAGGAGATATGACCATTTATACATTTTTAAAAGTGATTTTCTCCAAACGTGAATTTCTAAACTCGTTGTCCCGAAGATGTCCCGAGCATGTCACGAAGATGTCCCGAGCATGTCCCGAAGATGTCCCGAAGATGTCCCGAAGATGTCCCGAGCATGTCCCGAAGATGTCCCGAAGATGTCCCGAAGATGTCCCGAGCAAGTCCCGAAGATGTCCCGAAGATGTCCCGAAGATGTCCCGAGCATGTCCCGAAGATGTCCCGAAGAAGTCCCGATGGTGTTTAGACGCTTGGTTAAGGAGATATGACCATTTAAACATTTTTAAAAGTTATTTTCTCCAAACGTGAATTTCTCAACTCGATGTCCCGAAGATGTCCCGAGCATGTCCCGAAGATGTCCCGAAGATGTCCCGAAGATGTCCCGATCATGTCCCGAAGATGTCCCGAGCATGTCCCGAAGATGTCCCGAGCATGTCCCGAAGATGTCCCGAAGATGTCCCGAAGATGTCCCGAAGATGTCCCGAAGATGTCCCGAGCATGTCCCGAAGATGTCCCGAAGATGTCCCGAAGATGTCCCGAAGATGTCCCGATCATGTCCCGAAGATGTCCCGAAGATGTCCCGAGCATGTCCCGAAGATGTCCCGAAGATGTCCCGAAGATGTCCCGAAGATGTCCCGAAGATGTCCCGAAGATGTCCCGAGCATGTCCCGAAGATGTCCCGAAGATGTCCCGAAGATGTCCTGAAGATGTCCCGAGCATGTCCCGAAGATGTCCCGAGCATGTCCCGAAGATGTCCCGAAGATGTCCCGAGCATGTCCCGAAGATGTCCTGATGGTGTTTAGACGCTTGGTTAAGGAGATATGACCATTTAAACATTTTTAAAAGTGATTTTCTCCAAACGTGAATTTCTCAACTCGATGTCCCGAAGATGTCCCGAGCATGTCACGAAGATGTCCCGAGCATGTCCCGAAGATGTCCCGAAGATGTCCCGAGCATGTCCCGAAGATGTCCCGAAGATGTCCCGCAGATGTCCCGAGCATGTCCCGAAGATGTCCCGAAGATGTCCCGAGCATGTCCCGAAGATGACCCGAAGATGTCCCGAAGATGTCCCGAGCATGTCCCGAAGATGTCCCGAACATGTCCCGAAGATGTCCCGAAGATGTCCCGAAGATGTCCCGAAGATGTCCCGAGCATGTCCCGAAGATGTCCCGAAGATGTCCCGAGCATGTCCCGAAGATGTCCCGAAGATGTCCCGAAGATGTCCCGAAGATGTCCCGAAGATGTCCCGAAGATGTCCCGAGCATGTCCCGAAGATGTCCCGAACATGTCCCGAAGATGTAACGAAGATGTCCCGAGCATTTCCCGAAGATGTCCCAAAAATGTCCCGAAGATGTCCCGAAGATGTCCCGAGCATGTCCCGAAGATGTCCCGAAGATGTCCCGAAGATGTATCGAAGATGTCCGAAGATGTTTCGAGCATGTCCCGAAGATGTCCCAAGCATGTCCCGATGATGTCCCGAAGATGTCCCGAAGATGTCCCGAAGATGTCCCGAAGATGTCCCGAAGATGTCCCGAAGATGTCCCGAGCATGTCCCGAAGATGTCCCGCAGATGTCCCGAAGATGTCCCGAGCATGTCCCGAAGATGTCCCGAAGATGTCCCGAGCATGTCCCGAAGATGTCCCGAAGATGTCCCGAGCATGTCCCGAAGATGTCCCGAAGATGTCCCGAAGATGTCCCGAAGATGTCCCGAAGATGTCCCGAAGATGTACCGAAGATGTCCCGAGCATGTCCCGAAGATGTCCCGCAGATGTCCCGCAGATGTCCCGAAGATGTCCCGAAGATGTCCCAAAGATGTCCCGAGCATGTCCCGAAGATGTCCCGAAGATGTCCCGAAGAAGATGTCCCGAAGATGTCCCGAAGATGTCCCGAGCATGTCCTGATGGTGTTTAGACGCTTGGTTAAGGAGATATGACCACTTAAACATTTTTAAAAGTGATTTTCTCCAAACGTGAATTTCTCAACTCGATGTCCCGAAGATGTCCCGAAGATGTCCCGAGCATGTCCCGAAGATGTCCCGAAGATGTCCCGAAGATGTCCCGAGCATGTCCCGAAGATGTCCCGAGCATGTCCCGAAGATGTCCCGAAGATGTCCCGAAGATGTCCCGAAGATGTCCCGAAGATGTCCCGAAGATGTCAAGAAGATGTCCCGAGCATGTCCCGAAGATGTCCCGAACATGTCCCGAAGATGTCCCGAAGATGTCCCGAGCATGTCCCGAAGATGTCCCGAAGATGTCCCGAAGATGTCCCGAACATATCCCGAAGATGTCCCGAAGATGTCCCGAAGATGTCCCGAAGATGTCCCTAAGATGTCCCGAGCATGTCCCGAAGATGTCCCGAAGATGTCCCGAGCATGTCCCGAAGATGTCCCGAAGATGTCCCGAAGATGTCCCGAGCATGTCCCGAAGATGTCCCGAAGATGTCCCGAAGATGTCCCGAAGAAGATGTCCCGAAGATTTCCCGAAGATGTCGCGAGCATGTCCCGAAGATGTCCCGAGCATGTCCCGAAGATGTCCCGAACATGTCCCGAAGATGTCCCGAAGATGTCCCGAAGATGTCCCGAAGATGTCCCGAAGATGTCCCTAGCATGTCCCGAAGATGTCCCGAAGATGTCCCGTAGATGTCCCGAGCATGTCCCGAAGATGTCCCGAAGATGTCCCGAATATGTCCCGAGCATGTCCCGAAGATGTCCCGAACATGTCCCGAAGATGTCCCGAAGATGTCCCGAGCATGTCCCGAAGATGTCCCGAAGATGTCCCGAATATGTCCCGAGCATGTCCCGAAGATGTCCCGAACATGTCCCGAAGATGTCCCGAAGATGTCCCGAGCATGTCCCGCAGATGTCCCGAAGATGTCCCGAAGATGTCCCGAGCATGTCCCGAAGAGGTCCCGAGCATGTCCCGAAGATGTCCCGAGCATGTCCCGAAGATGTCCCGAAGATGTCCCGAGCATGTCCCGAAGATGTCCCGAAGATGTCCCGAAGATGTCCCGAGCATGTCCTGAAGATGTCCCGAAGATGTCCTGAGCATGTCCCGAGCATGTCCCGAAGATGTCCCAAACATGTCCCGAAGATGTCCCGAAATGTCCCGAGCATGTCCCGAAGATGTCCCGAAGATGTCCCGAAGATGTCCCGAGCCTGTCCCGAAGATGTCCCGAAGATGTCCCGAGCATGTCTCGAAGATGTCCCGAAGATGTCCCGAAGATGTCCCGAGCATGTCCCGAAGATGTCCCGAAGATGTCCCGAAGATGTCCCGAAGATGTCCCGAAGATGTCCCGAAGATGTCCCGAAGATGTCAAGAAGATGTCCCGAGCATGTCCCGAAGATGTCCCGAAGATGTCCCGAAGATGTCCCGAAGATGTCCCGAGCATGTCCCGAAGATGTCCCGAAGATGTCCCGAAGATGTCCCGAACATATCCCGAAGATGTCCCGAAGATGTCCCGAAGATGTCCCGAAGATGTCCCGAAGATGTCCCTAAGATGTCCCGAGCATGTCCCGAAGATGTCCCGAAGATGTCCCGAGCATGTCCCGAAGATGTCCCGAAGATGTCCCGAAGATGTCCCGAGCATGTCCCGAAGATGTCCCGAAGATGTCCCGAAGAAGATGTCCCGAAGATTTCCCGAAGATGTCGCGAGCATGTCCCGAAGATGTCCCGAGCATGTCCCGAAGATGTCCCGAACATGTCCCGAAGATGTCCCGAAGATGTCCCGAAGATGTCCCGAAGATGTCCCGAAGATGTCCCTAGCATGTCCCGAAGATGTCCCGAAGATGTCCCGTAGATGTCCCGAGCATGTCCCGAAGATGTCCCGAAGATGTCCCGAATATGTCCCGAGCATGTCCCGAAGATGTCCCGAACATGTCCCGAAGATGTCCCGAAGATGTCCCGAGCATGTCCCGAAGATGTCCCGAAGATGTCCCGAATATGTCCCGAGCATGTCCCGAAGATGTCCCGAACATGTCCCGAAGATGTCCCGAAGATGTCCCGAAGATGTCCCGAAGATGTTCCGAAGATGTCCCGAAGATGTCCCGAAGATGTCCCGAAGATGTCCCGAAGATGTCCCGAAGATGTCCTGAAGATGTCCCAAAAATGTCCCGAAGATGTCCCGAAGATGTCCTGAGCATGTCCCGAAGATGTCCCGAAGATGTCCCGAAGATGTCCGATGATGTCCCGAGCATGTCCCGAAGATGTCCCAAGCATGTCCCGATGATGTCCCGAAGATGTCCCGAAGATGTCCCGAAGATGTCCCGAAGATGTCCCGAGCTTGTCCCGAAGATGTCCCGCAGATGTCCAGAAGATGTCCCGAGCATGTCCCGAAGATGTCCCGAAGATGTCCTGAGCATGTCCCGAAGATGTCCCGAAGATGTCCCGAGCATGTCCCGAAGATGTCCCGAAGATGTCCCGAAGATGTCCCGAAGATGTCCCGAGCATGTCCCGAAGATGTCCCGAGCATGTCCCGAAGATGTCCCGCAGATGTCCCGAGATGTCCCGAAGATGTCCCGAAGATGTCCCGAGCATGTCCCGAAGAGGTCCCGAGCATGTCCCGAAGATGTCCCGAGCATGTCCCGAAGATGTCCCGAAGATGTCCCGAGCATGTCCCGAAGATGTCCCGAAGATGTCCCGAGCATGTCCCGAGCATGTCCCGAAGATGTCCCAAACATGTCCCGAAGATGTCCCGAAATGTCCCGAAGATGTCCCGAGCATGTCCCGAAGATGTCCCGAAGATGTCCCGAAGATGTCCCGAGCCTGTCCCGAAGATGTCCCGAAGATGTCCCGAGCATGTCTCGAAGATGTCCCGAAGATGTCCCGAAGATGTCCCGAGCATGTCCCGAAGATGTCCCGAAGATGTCCCGAAGATGTCCCGAAGATGTCCCGAAGATGTCCCGAGCATGTCCCGAAGATGTCCCGAAGATGTCCCGAGCATGTCCCGAAGATGTCCCGAGCATGTCCCGAAGATGTCCCGAAGATGTCCCGAAGAAGATGTCCCGAAGATGTCCCGAAGATGTCCCGAGCATGTCCCGAAGATGTCCTGATGGTGTTTAGTCGCTTGGTTAAGGAGATATGACCATTTATACATTTTTAAAAGTGATTTTCTCCAAACGTGAATTTCTAAACTCGTTGTCCCGAAGATGTCCCGAGCATGTCACGAAGATGTCCCGAGCATGTCCCGAAGATGTCCCGAAGATGTCCGGAGCATGTCCCGAAGATGTCCCGAAGATGTCCCGAAGATGTCCCGAAGATGTCCCGAAGATGTCCCGAGCATGTCCCGAAGATGTCCCGAAGATGTCCCGCAGATGTCCCGAGCATGTCCCGAAGATGTCCCGAAGATGTCCCGAGCATGTCCCGAAGATGTCCCGAAGATGTCCCGAAGATGTCCCGAAGATGTCCCGAGCATGTCCCGAAGATGTCCCGAAGATGTCCCGAAGATGTCCCGAGCAAGTCCCGAAGATGTCCCGAAGATGTCCCGAAGATGTCCCGAGCATGTCCCGAAGATGTCCCGAAGAAGTCCCGATGGTGTTTAGACGCTTGGTTAAGGAGATATGACCATTTAAACATTTTTAAAAGTTATTTTCTCAAAACGTGAATTTCTCAACTCCAATTGAATTGTATGCGAAGGATATCGACTCACAGAGCACAAAAATGTATTTTTTATAAGTTTTGGACTTGTAGTTTTGTTTTTAGAGAATTTTGAATTTTGCAAGTTTGATGGTGTTTAGACGCTTGGTTAAGGAGTTATGACGATTTAAACATTTTTAAAAGTCATTTTCTCCAAACGTGAATTTTTCAACTCCAATTGAATTGTATGCGAAGGATATCGACTCACAGAGCACAAAAATGTATTTTTTATAAGTTTTGGACTTGTAGTTTTGTTTTTAGAGAATTTTGAATTTTGCAAGTTTCATGGTGTTTAGACGCTTGGTTAAGGAGTTATGACCATTTAAACATTTTTAAAAGTGATTTTCTCCAAACGTGAATTTTTCAACTCCAATTGAATTGTATGCGAAGGATATCGACTCACAGAGCACAAAAATGTATTTTCCATAAGTTTTGGACTTGTAGTTTTGTTTTTAGAGAATTTTGAATTTTGCAAGTTTGATGGTGTTTAGACGCTTGGTTAAGGAGATATGACCATTTAAACATTTTTAAAAGTCATTTTCTCCAAACGTGAATTTTTCAACTCCAATTGAATTGTATGCGAAGGATATCGACTCACAGAGCACAAAAATGTATTTTCTATAAGTTTTGGACTTGTAGTTTTGTTTTGAGAGAATTTTGAATTTTGCAAGTTTCATGGTGTTTAGACGCTTGGTTAAGGAGTTATGACGGTTTAAACATTTTAAAAAGTCATTTTCTCCAAACGTGAATTTTTCAACTCCAATTGAATTGTATGCGAAGGATATCGACTCACAGAGCACAAAAATGTATTTTCTATAAGTTTTGGACTTGTAGTTTTGTTTTTAGAGAATTTTGAATTTTGCAAGTTTCATGGTGTTTAGACGCTTGGTTAAGGAGTTATGACCATTTAAACATTTTTAAAAGTGATTTTCTCCAAACGTGAATTTTTCAACTCCAATTGAATTGTATGCGAAGGATATCGACTCACAGAGCACAAAAATGTATTTTCCATAAGTTTTGGACTTGTAGTTTTGTTTTTAGAGAATTTTGAATTTTGCAAGTTTGATGGTGTTTAGACGCTTGGTTAAGGAGATATGACCATTTAAACATTTTTAAAAGTCATTTTCTCCAAACGTGAATTTTTCAACTCCAATTGAATTGTATGCGAAGGATATCGACTCACAGAGCACAAAAATGTATTTTCTATAAGTTTTGGACTTGTAGTTTTGTTTTTAGAGAATTTTGAATTTTGCAAGTTTCATGGTGTTTAGACGCTTGGTTAAGGAGATATGACCATTTAAACATTTTTAAAAGTGAATTTTTCAACTCCAATTGAATTGTATGCGAAGGATATCGACTCACAGAGCACAAAAATGTATTTTCTATAAGTTTTGGACTTGTAGTTTTGTTTTTAGAGAATTTTGAATTTTGTAAGTTTCATGGTGTTTAGACGCTTAGTTAAGGAGTTATGACGGTTTAAACATTTTTAAAAGTCATTTTCTCCAAACGTGAATTTTTCAACTCCAATTGAATTGTATGCGAAGGATATCGACTCACAGAGCACAAAAATGTATTTTCTATACGTTTTGGACTGGTAGTTTTGTTTTTAGAGAATTTTGAATTTTGCAAGTTTCATGGTGTTTAGACGCTTGGTTAAGGAGTTATGACGATTTAAACATTTTTAAAAGTCATTTTTTCCAAACGTGAATTTTTCAACTCAAATTGAATTGTATGCGAAGGATATCGACTCACAGAGCACAAAAATGTATTTTCTATAAGTTTTGGACTTGTAGTTTTGTTTTTAGAGAATTTTGAATTTTGTAAGTTTCATGGTGTTTAGACGCTTAGTTAAGGAGTTATGACGGTTTAAACATTTTTAAAAGTCATTTTCTCCAAACGTGAATTTTTCAACTCCAATTGAATTGTATGCGAAGGATATCGACTCACAGAGCACAAAAATGTATTTTCTATAAGTTTTGGACTTGTAGTTTTGTTTTTAGAGAATTTTGAATTTTGCAAGTTTGATAGTGTTTAGACGCTTAGTTAAGGCGTTATGACGAATTAAGCATTTTTAAAAGTCATTTTTTCCAAACGTGAATTTTTCAACTCAAATTGAATTGTATGCGAAGGATATCGACTCACAGAGCACAAAAATGTATTTTCTATAAGTTTTGGACTTGTAGTTTTGTTTTTAGAGAATTTTGAATTTTGTAAGTTTCATGGTGTTTAGACGCTTAGTTAAGGAGTTATGACGGTTTAAACATTTTTAAAAGTCATTTTCTCCAAACGTGAATTTTTCAACTCCAATTGAATTGTATGCGAAGGATATCGACTCACAGAGCACAAAAATGTATTTTCTATAAGTTTTGGACTGGTAGTTTTGTTTTTAGAGAATTTTGAATTTTGCAAGTTTCATGGTGTTTAGACGCTTGGTTAAGGAGTTATGACGATTTAAACATTTTTAAAAGTCATTTTCTCCAAACGTGAATTTTTCAACTCCAATTGAATTGTATGCGAAGGATATCGACTCACAGAGCACAAAAATGTATTTTCTATAAGTTTTAAACTTGTAGTTTTGTTTGTAGAGAATTTTGAATTTTGCAAGTTTGATAGTGTTTAGACGCTTGGTTAAGGAGTTATGACGATTTAAACATTTTTAAAAGTCATTTTCTCCAAACGTGAATTTTTCAACTCCAATTGAATTGTATGCGAAGGATATCGACTCACAGAGCACAAAAATGTATTTTCTATAAGTTTTAAACTTGTAGTTTTGTTTGTAGAGAATTTTGAATTTTGCAAGTTTGATAGTGTTTAGACGCTTGGTTAAGGAGTTATGACGATTTAAACATTTTTAAAAGTCATTTTCTCCAAACGTGAATTTTTCAACTCCAATTGAATTGTATGCGAAGGATTTCGACTCACAGAGCACAAAAATGTATTTTCTATAAGTTTTGGACTTGTAGTTTTGTTTTTAGAGAATTTTGAATTTTGCAAGTTTGATAGTGTTTAGACGCTTAGTTAAGGAGTTATGACGATTTAAACATTTTTAAAAGTCATTTTCTCCAAACGTGAATTTTTCAACTCCAATTGAATTGTATGCGAAGGATATCGACTCACAGAGCACAAAAATGTATTTTTTATAAGTTTTGGACTTGTAGTTTTGTTTTTAGAGAATTTTGAATTTTGCAAGTTTGATAGTGCTTAGACGCTTGGTTAAGGAGTTATGACGATTTAAACATTTTTAAAAGTCATTTTCTCCAAACGTGAATTTTTCAACTCCAATTGAATTGTATGCGAAGGATATCGACTCACAGAGCACAAAAATGTATTTTTTATAAGTTTTGGACTTGTAGTTTTGTTTTTAGAGAATTTTGAATTTTGCAAGTTTGATAGTGTTTAGACGCTTAGTTAAGGAGTTATGACGATTTAAACATTTTTAAAAGTCATTTTCTCCAAACGTGAATTTTTCAACTCCAATTGAATTGTATGCGAAGGATATCGACTCACAGAGCACAAAAATGTATTTTTTATAAGTTTTGGACTTGTAGTTTTGTTTTTAGAGAATTTTGAATTTTGCAAGTTTGATAGTGTTTAGACGCTTGGTTAAGGAGTTATGACGATTTAAACATTTTTAAAAGTCATTTTCTCCAAACGTGAATTTTTCAACTCCAATTGAATTGTATGCGAAGGATATCGACTCACAGAGCACAAAAATGTATTTTTTATAAGTTTTGGACTTGTAGTTTTGTTTTTAGAGAATTTTGAATTTTGCAAGTTTGATAGTGTTTAGACGCTTGGTTAAGGAGTTATGACGATTTAAACATTTTTAAAAGTCATTTTCTCCAAACGTGAATTTTTCAACTCCAATTGAATTGTATGCGAAGGATATCGACTCACAGAGCACAAAAATGTATTTTCTATAAGTTTTGGACTTGTAGTTTTGTTTTTAGAGAATTTTGAATTTTGCAAGTTTCATGGTGTTTAGACGCTTGGTTAAGGAGTTATGACGGTTTAAACATTTTTAAAAGTCATTTTCTCCAAACGTGAATTTTTCAACTCCAATTGAATTGTATGCGAAGGATATCGACTCACAGAGCACAAAAATGTATTTTCTATAAGTTTTGGACTGGTAGTTTTGTTTTTAGAGAATTTTGATTTTTGCAAGTTTCATGGTGTTTAGACGCTTGGTTAAGGAGTTATGACAGTTTAAACATTTTTAAAAGTCATTTTCTCCAAACGTGAATTTTTCAACTCCAATTGAATTGTATGCGAAGGATATCGACTCACAGAGCACAAAAATGTATTTTCTATAAGTTTTGGACTTGTAGTTTTGTTTTTAGAGAATTTTGAATTTTGCAAGTTTGATAGTGTTTAGACGCTTGGTTAAGGAGTTATGACGATTTAAACATTTTTAAAAGTCATTTTCTCCAAACGTGAATTTTTCAACTCCAATTGAATTGTATGCGAAGGATATCGACTCACAGAGCACAAAAATGTATTTTCTATAAGTTTTGGACTTGTAGTTTTGTTTTTAGAGAATTTTGAATTTTGCAAGTTTCATGGTGTTTAGACGCTTGGTTAAGGAGTTATGACGGTTTAAACATTTTTAAAAGTCATTTTCTCCAAACGTGAATTTTTCAACTCCAATTGAATTGTATGCGAAGGATATCGACTCACAGAGCACAAAAATGTATTTTCTATAAGTTTTGGACTGGTAGTTTTGTTTTTAGAGAATTTTGATTTTTGCAAGTTTGATAGTGTTTAGACGCTTGGTTAAGGAGTTATGACGGTTTAAACATTTTTAAAAGTCATTTTCTCCAAACGTGAATTTTTCAACTCCAATTGAATTGTATGCGAAGGATATCGACTCACAGAGCACAAAAATGTATTTTCTATAAGTTTTGGACTGGTAGTTTTGTTTTTAGAGAATTTTGATTTTTGCAAGTTTGATAGTGTTTAGACGCTTGGTTAAGGAGTTATGACGATTTAAACATTTTTAAAAGTGATTTTCTCCAAACGTGAATTTTTCAACTCCAATTGAATTGTATGCGAAGGATATCGACTCACAGAGCACAAAAATGTATTTTTTATAAGTTTTGGACTTGTAGTTTTGTTTTTAGAGAATTTTGAATTTTGCAAGTTTGATAGTGTTTAGACGCTTGGTTAAGGAGTTATGACGATTTAAACATTTTTAAAAGTCATTTTCTCCAAACGTGAATTTTTCAACTCCAATTGAATTGTATGCGAAGGATATCGACTCACAGAGCACAAAAATGTATTTTCTATAAGTTTTGGACTTGTAGTTTTGTTTTTAGAGAATTTTGAATTTTGCAAGTTTGATAGTGTTTAGACGCTTGGTTAAGGAGTTATGACGATTTAAACATTTTTAAAAGTCATTTTCTCCAAACGTGAATTTTTCAACTCCAATTGAATTGTATGCGAAGGATATCGACTCACAGAGCACAAAAATGTATTTTCTATAAGTTTTGGACTTGTAGTTTTGTTTTTAGAGAATTTTGAATTTTGCAAGTTTCATGGTGTTTAGACGCTTGGTTAAGGAGTTATGACGATTTAAACATTTTTAAAAGTCATTTTCTCCAAACGTGAATTTTTCAACTCCAATTGAATTGTATGCGAAGGATATCGACTCACAGAGCACAAAAATGTATTTTCTATAAGTTTTGGACTTGTAGTTTTGTTTTTAGAGAATTTTGAATTTTGCAAGTTT
Source organism: Episyrphus balteatus (assembly GCF_945859705.1). Taxonomy (NCBI): domain Eukaryota; kingdom Metazoa; phylum Arthropoda; class Insecta; order Diptera; family Syrphidae; genus Episyrphus; species Episyrphus balteatus. The sequence goes on along the minus strand of NC_079135.1, from coordinate 82,389,213 downwards.
CATGGTGTTTAGACGCTTGGTTAAGGAGTTATGACGGTTTAAACATTTTTAAAAGTCATTTTCTCCAAACGTGAATTTTTCAACTCCAATTGAATTGTATGCGAAGGATATCGACTCACAGAGCACAAATATGTATTTTTTATAAGTTTTGGACTTGTAGTTTTGTTTTTAGAGAATTTTGAATTTTGCAAGTTTGATAGTGTTTAGACGCTTGGTTAAGGAGTTATGACGATTTAAACATTTTTAAAAGTCATTTTCTCCAAACGTGAATTTTTCAACTCCAATTGAATTGTATGCGAAGGATATCGACTCACAGAGCACAAAAATGTATTTTCTATAAGTTTTGGACTTGTAGTTTTGTTTTTAGAGAATTTTGAATTTTGCAAGTTTCATGGTGTTTAGACGCTTGGTTAAGGAGTTATGATGGTTTAAACATTTTTAAAAGTCATTTTCTCCAAACGTGAATTTTTCAACTCCAATTGAATTGTATGCGAAGGATATCGACTCACAGAGCACAAAAATGTATTTTCTATAAGTTTTGGACTGGTAGTTTTGTTTTTAGAGAATTTTGATTTTTGCAAGTTTCATGGTGTTTAGACGCTTGGTTAAGGAGTTATGACGGTTTAAACATTTTTAAAAGTCATTTTCTCCAAACGTGAATTTTTCAACTCCAATTGAATTGTATGCGAAGGATATCGACTCACAGAGCACAAAAATGTATTTTCTATAAGTTTTGGACTTGTAGTTTTGTTTTTGACGAATTTTGAATTTTGCAAGTTTGATGGTGTTTAGACGCTTGGTTAAGGAGATATGATCATTTGAACATCTTTAAAAATGATTTTCTCCAAACGTGAATTTTTCAACTCCAATTGAATTGTATGCGAAGGATATCGACTCACAGAGCACAAAAATGTATTTTCTATAAGTTTTGGACTGGTAGTTTTGTTTTTAGAGAATTTTGATTTTTGCAAGTTTCATGGTGTTTAGACGCTTGGTTAAGGAGTTATGACGGTTTAAACATTTTTAAAAGTCATTTTCTCCAAACGTGAATTTTTCAACTCCAATTGAATTGTATGCGAAGGATATCGACTCACAGAGCACAAAAATGTATTTTCTATAAGTTTTGGACTTGTAGTTTTGTTTTTAGAGAATTTTGAATTTCACAAGTTTGATGGTGTTTAGACGCTTGGTTAAGGAGTTATGACGGTTTAAACATTTTTAAAAGTCATTTTCCCCAAACGTGAATTTTTCAACTCCAATTGAATTGTATGCGAAGGATATCGACTCACAGAGCACAAAAATGTATTTTCTATAAGTTTTGGACTGGTAGTTTTGTTTTTAGAGAATTTTGATTTTTGCAAGTTTCATGGTGTTTAGACGCTTGGTTAAGGAGTTATGACGGTTTAAACATTTTTAAAAGTCATTTTCTCCAAACGTGAATTTTTCAACTCCAATTTAATTGTATGCGAAGGATATCGACTCACAGAGCACAAAAATGTATTTTCTATAAGTTTTGGACTTGTAGTTTTGTTTTTAGAGAATTTTGAATTTTGCAAGTTTCATGGTGTTTAGACGCTTGGTTAAGGAGATATGATCATTTGAACATCTTTAAAAATGATTTTCTCCAAACGTGAATTTTTCAACTCCAATTGAATTGTATGCGAAGGATATCGACTCACAGAGCACAAAAATGTATTTTCTATAAGTTTTGGACTGGTAGTTTTGTTTTTAGAGAATTTTGATTTTTGCAAGTTTCATGGTGTTTAGACGCTTGGTTAAGGAGTTATGACGGTTTAAACATTTTTAAAAGTCATTTTCTCCAAACGTGAATTTTTCAACTCCAATTTAATTGTATGCGAAGGATATCAACTCACAGAGCACAAAAATGTATTTTCTATAAGTTTTGGACTTGTAGTTTTGTTTTTGGAGAATTTTGAATTTTGCAAGTTTGATGGTGTTTAGACGCTTGGTTAAGGAGATATGATCATTTGAACATCTTTAAAAATGATTTTCTCCAAACGTGAATTTTTCAACTCCAATTGAATTGTATGCGAAGGATATCGACTCACAGAGCACAAAAATGTATTTTCTATAAGTTTTGGACTTGTAGTTTTGTTTTTAGAGAATTTTGCAAGTTTGATGGTGTTTAGACGCTTGGTTAAGGAGTTATGACGGTTTAAACATTTTTAAAAGTCATTTTTTCCAAACGTGAATTTTTCAACTCCAATTGAATTGTATGCGAAGGATATCGACTCACAGAGCACAAAAATGTATTTTCTATAAGTTTTGGACTTGTAGTTTTGTTTTGAGAGAATTTTGAATTTTGCAAGTTTCATGGTGTTTAGACGCTTGGTTAAGGAGTTATGACGATTTAAACATTTTTAAAAGTCATTTTCTCCAAACGTGAATTTTTCAACTCCAATTGAATTGTATGCGAAGGATATCGACTCACAGAGCACAAAAATGTATTTTCTATAAGTTTTGGACTTGTAGTTTTGTTTTTAGAGAATTTTGAATTTTGCAAGTTTGATAGTGTTTAGACGCTTAGTTAAGGAGTTATGACGATTTAAACATTTTTAAAAATCATTTTCTCCAAACGTGAATTTTTCAACTCCAATTGAATTGTATGCGAAGGATATCGACTCACAGAGCACAAAAATGTATTTTCTATAAGTTTTGGACTTGTAGTTTTGTTTTTAGAGAATTTTGAATTTTGCAAGTTTGATAGTGTTTAGACGCTTAGTTAAGGAGTTATGACGATTTAAACATTTTTAAAAGTCATTTTCTCCAAACGTGAATTTTTCAACTCCAATTGAATTGTATGCGAAGGATATCGACTCACAGAGCACAAAAATGTATTTTTTATAAGTTTTGGACTTGTAGTTTTGTTTTTAGAGAATTTTGAATTTTGCAAGTTTGATAGTGTTTAGACGCTTGGTTAAGGAGTTATGACGATTTAAACATTTTTAAAAGTCATTTTCTCCAAACGTGAATTTTTCAACTCCAATAATTGAATTGTATGCGAAGGATATCGACTCACAGAGCACAAAAATGTATTTTTTATAAGTTTTGGACTTGTAGTTTTGTTTTTAGAGAATTTTGAATTTTGCAAGTTTGATAGTGTTTAGACGCTTAGTTAAGGAGTTATGACGATTTAAACATTTTTAAAAGTCATTTTCTCCAAACGTGAATTTTTCAACTCCAATTGAATTGTATGCGAAGGATATCGACTCACAGAGCACAAAAATGTATTTTCTATAAGTTTTGGACTTGTAGTTTTGTTTTTAGAGAATTTTGAATTTTGCAAGTTTGATAGTGTTTAGAAGACGCTTGGTTAAGGAGTTATGACGATTTAAACATTTTTAAAAGTCATTTTCTCCAAACGTGAATTTTTCAACTCCAATAATTGAATTGTATGCGAAGGATATCGACTCACAGAGCACAAAAATGTATTTTTTATAAGTTTTGGACTTGTAGTTTTGTTTTTAGAGAATTTTGAATTTTGCAAGTTTGATAGTGTTTAGACGCTTAGTTAAGGAGTTATGACTATTTAAACATTTTTAAAAGTCATTTTCTCCAAACGTGAATTTTTCAACTCCAATTCAATTGTATGCGAAGGATATCGACTCACAGAGCACAAAAATGTATTTTCTATAAGTTTTGGACTTGTAGTTTTGTTTTTAGAGAATTTTGAATTTTGCAAGTTTGATAGTGTTTAGACGCTTGGTTAAGGAGTTATGACGATTTAAACATTTTTAAAAGTCATTTTCTCCAAACGTGAATTTTTCAACTCCAATTGAATTGTATGCGAAGGATATCGACTCACAGAGCACAAAAATGTATTTTCTATAAGTTTTGGACTTGTAGTTTTGTTTTTAGAGAATTTTGAATTTTGCAAGTTTGATAGTGTTTAGACGCTTGGTTAAGGAGTTATGACGATTTAAACATTTTTAAAAGTCATTTTCTCCAAACGTGAATTTTTCAACTCCAATTGAATTGTATGCGAAGGATATCGACTCACACAGCACAAAAATGTATTTTCTATAAGTTTTGGACTTGTAGTTTTGTTTTTAGAGAATTTTGAATTTTGCAAGTTTGATAGTTTTAAACATTTTTAAAAGTCATTTTCTCCAAACGTGAATTTTTCAACTCCAATTGAATTGTATGCGAAGGATATCGACTCACAGAGCACAAAAATGTATTTTTTATAAGTTTTGGACTTTTAGTTTTGTTTTTAGAGAATTTTGAATTTTGCAAGTTTGATAGTGTTTAGACGCTTAGTTAAGGAGTTATGACGATTTAAACATTTTTAAAAGTCATTTTCTCCAAACGTGAATTTTTCAACTCCAATTGAATTGTATGCGAAAGATATCGACTCACAGAGCACAAAAATGTATTTTCTATAAGTTTTGGACTTGTAGTTTTGTTGTTTGATAGTGTTTAGACGCTTAGTTAAGGAGTTATGACGATTTAAACATTTTTAAAAGTCATTTTCTCCAAACGTGAATTTTTCAACTTCAATTGAATTGTATGCGAAGGATATCGACTCACAGAGCACAAAAATGTATTTTCTATAAGTTTTGGACTTGTAGTTTTGTTTTTAGAGAATTTTGAATTTTGCAAGTTTGATAGTGTTTAGACGCTTGGTTAAGGAGTTATGACGATTTAAACATTTTTAAAAGTCATTTTCTCCAAACGTGAATTTTTCAACTCCAATTGAATTGTATGCGAAGGATATCGACTCACAGAGCACAAAAATGTATTTTCTATAAGTTTTGGACTTGTAGTTTTGTTTTTAGAGAATTTTGAATTTTGCAAGTTTGATAGTGTTTAGACGCTTGGTTAAGGAGTTATGACGATTTAAACATTTTTAAAAGTCATTTTCTCCAAACGTGAATTTTTCAACTCCAATTGAATTGTATGCGAAGGATATCGACTCACAGAGCACAAAAATGTATTTTCTATAAGTTTTGGACTTGTAGTTTTGTTTTTAGAGAATTTTGAATTTTGCAAGTTTGATAGTGTTTAGACGCTTGGTTAAGGAGTTATGACGATTTAAACATTTTTAAAAGTCATTTTCTCCAAACGTGAATTTTTCAACTCCAATCGAATTGTATGCGAAGGATATCGACTCACAGAGCACAAAAATGTATTTTCTATAAGTTTTGGACTTGTAGTTTTGTTTTTAGAGAATTTTGAATTTTGCAAGTTTGATAGTGTTTAGACGCTTGGTTAAGGAGTTATGACGATTTAAACATTTTTAAAAGTCATTTTCTCCAAACGTGAATTTTTCAACTCCAATTGAATTGTATGCGAAGGATATCGACTCACACAGCACAAAAATGTATTTTCTATAAGTTTTGGACTTGTAGTTTTGTTTTTAGAGAATTTTGAATTTTGCAAGTTTGATAGTGTTTAGACGCTTGGTTAAGGAGTTATGACGATTTAAACATTTTTAAAAGTCATTTTCTCCAAACGTGAATTTTTTAACTCCAATTGAATTGTATGCGAAGGATATCGACTCACAGAGCACAAAAATGTATTTTCTATAAGTTTTGGACTTGTAGTTTTGTTTTTAGAGAATTTTGAATTTTGCAAGTTTGATAGTGTTTAGACGCTTGGTTAAGGAGTTATGACGATTTAAACATTTTTAAAAGTCATTTTCTCCAGACGTGAATTTTTCAACTCCAATTGAATTGTATGCGAAGGATATCGACTCACAGAGCACAAAAATGTATTTTTTATAAGTTTTGGACTTTTAGTTTTGTTTTTAGAGAATTTTGAATTTTGCAAGTTTGATAGTGTTTAGACGCTTGGTTAAGGAGTTATGACGATTTAAACATTTTTAAAAGTCATTTTCTCCAAACGTGAATTTTTCAACTCCAATTGAATTGTATGCGAAGGATATCGACTCACAGAGCACAAAAATGTATTTTCTATAAGTTTTGGACTTGTAGTTTTGTTTTTAGATAATTTTGAATTTTGCAAGTTTGATAGTGTTTAGACGCTTGGTTAAGGAGTTATGACGATTTAAACATTTTTAAAAGTCATTTTCTCCAAACGTGAATTTTTCAACTCCAATTGAATTGTATGCGAAGGATATCGACTCACAGAGCACAAAAATGTATTTTCTATAAGTTTTGGACTTGTAGTTTTGTTGTTTGATAGTGTTTAGACGCTTAGTTAAGGAGTTATGACGATTTAAACATTTTTAAAAGTCATTTTCTCCAAACGTGAATTTTTCAACTCCAATTGAATTGTATGCGAAGGATATCGACTCACAGAGCACAAAAATGTATTTTCTATAAGTTTTGGACTTGTAGTTTTGTTGTTTGATAGTGTTTAGACGCTTGGTTAAGGAGTTATGACGATTTAAACATTTTTAAAAGTCATTTTCTCCAAACGTGAATTTTTCAACTCCAATTGAATTGTATGCGAAGGATATCGACTCACAGAGCACAAAAATGTATTTTCTATAAGTTTTGGACTTGTAGTTTTGTTTTTAGAGAATTTTGAATTTTGCAAGTTTGATAGTGTTTAGACGCTTGGTTAAGGAGTTATGACGATTTAAACATTTTTAAAAGTCATTTTCTCCAAACGTGAATTTTTCAACTCCAATTGAATTGTATGCGAAGGATATCGACTCACACAGCACAAAAATGTATTTTCTATAAGTTTTGGACTTGTAGTTTTGTTTTTAGAGAATTTTGAATTTTGCAAGTTTGATAGTGTTTAGACGCTTAGTTAAGGAGTTATGACGATTTAAACATTTTTAAAAGTCATTTTCTCCAAACGTGAATTTTTCAACTCCAATTGAATTGTATGCGAAGGATATCGACTCACAGAGCACAAAAATGTATTTTCTATAAGTTTTGGACTTGTAGTTTTGTTTTTAGAGAATTTTGAATTTTGCAAGTTTGATAGTGTTTAGACGCTTGGTTAAGGAGTTATGACGATTTAAACATTTTTAAAAGTCATTTTCTCCAAACGTGAATTTTTCAACTCCAATTGAATTGTATGCGAAGGATATCGACTCACAGAGCACAAAAATGTATTTTCTATAAGTTTTGGACTTGTAGTTTTGTTTTTAGAGAATTTTGAATTTTGCAAGTTTGATAGTGTTTAGACGCTTGGTTAAGGAGTTATGACGATTTAAACATTTTTAAAAGTCATTTTCTCCAAACGTGAATTTTTCAACTCCAATTGAATTGTATGCGAAGGATATCGACTCACAGAGCACAAAAATGTATTTTCTATAAGTTTTGGACTTGTAGTTTTGTTTTTAGAGAATTTTGAATTTTGCAAGTTTGATAGTGTTTAGACGCTTGGTTAAGGAGTTATGACGATTTAAACATTTTTAAAAGTCATTTTCTCCAAACGTGAATTTTTCAACTCCAATTGAATTGTATGCGAAGGATATCGACTCACAGAGCACAAAAATGTATTTTCTATAAGTTTTGCAAGTTTGATAGTGTTTAGACGCTTAGTTAAGGAGTTATGACGATTTAAACATTTTTAAAAGTCATTTTCTCCAAACGTGAATTTTTCAACTCCAATTGAATTGTATGCGAAGGATATCGACTCACAGAGCACAAAAATGTATTTTCTATAAGTTTTGGACTTGTAGTTTTGTTTTTAGAGAATTTTGAATTTTGCAAGTTTGATAGTGTTTAGACGCTTGGTTAAGGAGTTATGACGATTTAAACATTTTTAAAAGTCATTTTCTCCAAACGTGAATTTTTCAACTCCAATTGAATTGTATGCGAAGGATATCGACTCACAGAGCACAAAAATGTATTTTCTATAAGTTTTGGACTTGTAGTTTTGTTTTTAGAGAATTTTGAATTTTGCAAGTTTGATAGTGTTTAGACGCTTGGTTAAGGAGTTATGACGATTTAAACATTTTTAAAAGTCATTTTCTCCAAACGTGAATTTTTCAACTCCAATTGAATTGTATGCGAAGGATATCGACTCACAGAGCACAAAAATGTATTTTTTATAAGTTTTGGACTTGTAGTTTTGTTTTTAGAGAATTTTGAATTTTGCAAGTTTGATAGTGTTTAGACGCTCAGTTAAGGAGTTATGACGATTTAAACATTTTTAAAAGTCATTTTCTCCAAACGTGAATTTTTCAACTCCAATTGAATTGTATGCGAAGGATATCGACTCACAGAGCACAAAAATGTATTTTTTATAAGTTTTGGACTTGTAGTTTTGTTTTTAGAGAATTTTGAATTTTGCAAGTTTGATAGTGTTTAGACGCTTGGTTAAGGAGTTATGACGATTTAAACATTTTTAAAAGTCATTTTCTCCAAACGTGAATTTTTCAACTCCAATTGAATTGTATGCGAAGGATATCGACTCACAGAGCACAAAAATGTATTTTCTATAAGTTTTGGACTTGTAGTTTTGTTTTTAGAGAATTTTGAATTTTGCAAGTTTGATAGTGTTTAGACGCTTGGTTAAGGAGTTATGACGATTTAAACATTTTTAAAAGTCATTTTCTCCAAACGTGAATTTTTCAACTCCAATTGAATTGTATGCGAAGGATATCGACTCACACAGCACAAAAATGTATTTTCTATAAGTTTTGGACTTGTAGTTTTGTTTTTAGAGAATTTTGAATTTTGCAAGTTTGATAGTGTTTAGACGCTTGGTTAAGGAGTTATGACGATTTAAACATTTTTAAAAGTCATTTTCTCCAAACGTGAATTTTTCAACTCCAATTGAATTGTATGCGAAGGATATCGACTCACAGAGCACAAAAATTTATTTTCTATAAGTTTTGGACTTGTAGTTTTGTTTTTAGAGAATTTTGAATTTTGCAAGTTTGATAGTGTTTAGACGCTTAGTTAAGGAGTTATGACGATTTAAACATTTTTAAAAGTCATTTTCTCCAAACGTGAATTTTTCAACTCCAATTGAATTGTATGCGAAGGATATCGACTCACAGAGCACAAAAATGTATTTTCTATAAGTTTTGGACTTGTAGTTTTGTTGTTTGATAGTGTTTAGACGCTTAGTTAAGGAGTTATGACGATTTAAACATTTTTAAAAGTCATTTTCTCCAAACGTGAATTTTTCAACTCCAATTGAATTGTATGCGAAGGATATCGACTCACAGAGCACAAAAATGTATTTTCTATAAGTTTTGGACTTGTAGTTTTGTTGTTTGATAGTGTTTAGACGCTTGGTTAAGGAGTTATGACGATTTAAACATTTTTAAAAGTCATTTTCTCCAAACGTGAATTTTTCAACTCCAATTGAATTGTATGCGAAGGATATCGACTCACAGAGCACAAAAATGTATTTTCTATAAGTTTTGGACTTGTAGTTTTGTTTTTAGAGAATTTTGAATTTTGCAAGTTTGATAGTGTTTAGACGCTTGGTTAAGGAGTTATGACGATTTAAACATTTTTAAAAGTCATTTTCTCCAAACGTGAATTTTTCAACTCCAATTGAATTGTATGCGAAGGATATCGACTCACACAGCACAAAAATGTATTTTCTATAAGTTTTGGACTTGTAGTTTTGTTGTTTGATAGTGTTTAGACGCTTGGTTAAGGAGTTATGACGATTTAAACATTTTTAAAAGTCATTTTCTCCAAACGTGAATTTTTCAACTCCAATTGAATTGTATGCGAAGGATATCGACTCACAGAGCACAAAAATGTATTTTCTATAAGTTTTGGACTTGTAGTTTTGTTTTTAGAGAATTTTGAATTTTGCAAGTTTGATAGTGTTTAGACGCTTGGTTAAGGAGTTATGACGATTTAAACATTTTTAAAAGTCATTTTCTCCAAACGTGAATTTTTCAACTCACACAGCACAAAAATGTATTTTCTATAAGTTTTGGACTTGTAGTTTTGTTGTTTGATAGTGTTTAGACGCTTGGTTAAGGAGTTATGACGATTTAAACATTTTTAAAAGTCATTTTCTCCAAACGTGAATTTTTCAACTCCAATTGAATTGTATGCGAAGGATATCGACTCACAGAGCACAAAAATTTATTTTCTATAAGTTTTGGACTTGTAGTTTTGTTTTTAGAGAATTTTGAATTTTGCAAGTTTGATAGTGTTTAGACGCTTGGTTAAGGAGTTATGACGATTTAAACATTTTTAAAAGTCATTTTCTCCAAACGTGAATTTTTCAAATTGAATTGAATTGTATGCGAAGGATATCGACTCACACAGCACAAAAATGTATTTTCTATAAGTTTTGGACTTGTAGTTTTGTTTTTAGAGAATTTTGAATTTTGCAAGTTTGATAGTGTTTAGACGCTTGGTTAAATAGTTATGACGATTTAAACATTTTTAAAAGTCATTTTCTCCAAACGTGAATTTTTCAACTCCAATTGAATTGTATGCGAAGGATATCGACTCACAGAGCACAAAAATGTATTTTCTATAAGTTTTGGACTTGTAGTTTTGTTTTTAGAGAATTTTGAATTTTGCAAGTTTGATAGTGTTTAGACGCTTGGTTAAGGAGTTATGACGATTTAAACATTTTTAAAAGTCATTTTCTCCAAACGTGAATTTTTCAACTCCAATTGAATTGTATGCGAAGGATATCGACTCACAGAGCACAAAAATGTATTTTCTATAAGTTTTGGACTTGTAGTTTTGTTTTTAGAGAATTTTGAATTTTGCAAGTTTGATAGTGTTTAGACGCTTGGTTAAATAGTTATGACGATTTAAACATTTTTAAAAGTCATTTTCTCCAAACGTGAATTTTTCAACTCCAATTGAATTGTATGCGAAGGATATCGACTCACAGAGCACAAAAATGTATTTTCTATAAGTTTTGGACTTGTAGTTTTGTTTTTAGAGAATTTTGAATTTTGCAAGTTTGATAGTGTTTAGACGCTTGGTTAAGGAGTTATGACGATTTAAACATTTTTAAAAGTCATTTTCTCCAAACGTGAATTTTTCAACTCCAATTGAATTGTATGCGAAGGATATCGACTCACAGAGCACAAAAATTTATTTTCTATAAGTTTTGGACTTGTAGTTTTGTTTTTAGAGAATTTTGAATTTTGCAAGTTTGATAGTGTTTAGACGCTTGGTTAAGGAGTTATGACGATTTAAACATTTTTAAAAGTCATTTTCTCCAAACGTGAATTTTTCAAATTGAATTGAATTGTATGCGAAGGATATCGACTCACACAGCACAAAAATGTATTTTCTATAAGTTTTGGACTTGTAGTTTTGTTTTTAGAGAATTTTGAATTTTGCAAGTTTGATAGTGTTTAGACGCTTGGTTAAATAGTTATGACGATTTAAACATTTTTAAAAGTCATTTTCTCCAAACGTGAATTTTTCAACTCCAATTGAATTGTATGCGAAGGATATCGACTCACAGAGCACAAAAATGTATTTTCTATAAGTTTTGGACTTGTAGTTTTGTTTTTAGAGAATTTTGAATTTTGCAAGTTTGATAGTGTTTAGACGCTTGGTTAAGGAGTTATGACGATTTAAACATTTTTAAAAGTCATTTTCTCCAAACGTGAATTTTTCAACTCCAATTGAATTGTATGCGAAGGATATCGACTCACAGAGCACAAAAATGTATTTTCTATAAGTTTTGGACTTGTAGTTTTGTTTTTAGAGAATTTTGAATTTTGCAAGTTTGATAGTGTTTAGACGCTTGGTTAAATAGTTATGACGATTTAAACATTTTTAAAAGTCATTTTCTCCAAACGTGAATTTTTCAACTCCAATTGAATTGTATGCGAAGGATATCGACTCACAGAGCACAAAAATGTATTTTCTATAAGTTTTGGACTTGTAGTTTTGTTTTTAGAGAATTTTGAATTTTGCAAGTTTGATAGTGTTTAGACGCTTGGTTAAGGAGTTATGACGATTTAAACATTTTTAAAAGTCATTTTCTCCAAACGTGAATTTTTCAACTCCAATTGAATTGTATGCGAAGGATATCGACTCACAGAGCACAAAAATGTATTTTCTATAAGTTTTGGACTTGTAGTTTTGTTTTTAGAGAATTTTGAATTTTGCAAGTTTGATAGTGTTTAGACGCTTAGTTAAGGAGTTATGACGATTTAAACATTTTTAAAAGTCATTTTCTCCAAACGTGAATTTTTCAACTCCAATTGAATTGTATGCGAAGGATATCGACTCACAGAGCACAAAAATGTATTTTTTATAAGTTTTGGACTTGTAGTTTTGTTTTTAGAGAATTTTGAATTTTGCAAGTTTGATAGTGTTTAGACGCTTAGTTAAGGAGTTATGACGATTTAAACATTTTTAAAAGTCATTTTCTCCAAACGTGAATTTTTCAACTCCAATTGAATTGTATGCGAAGGATATCGACTCACAGAGCACAAAAATGTATTTTTTATAAGTTTTGGACTTGTAGTTTTGTTTTTAGAGAATTTTGAATTTTGCAAGTTTGATAGTGTTTAGACGCTTGGTTAAGGAGTTATGACGATTTAAACATTTTTAAAAGTCATTTTCTCCAAACGTGAATTTTTCAACTCCAATTGAATTGTATGCGAAGGATATCGACTCACAGAGCACAAAAATGTATTTTCTATAAGTTTTGGACTTGTAGTTTTGTTTTTAGAGAATTTTGAATTTTGCAAGTTTGATAGTGTTTAGACGCTTGGTTAAGGAGTTATGACGATTTAAACATTTTTAAAAGTCATTTTCTCCAAACGTGAATTTTTCAACTCCAATTGAATTGTATGCGAAGGATATCGACTCACAGAGCACAAAAATGTATTTTCTATAAGTTTTGGACTTGTAGTTTTGTTTTTAGAGAATTTTGAATTTTGCAAGTTTGATAGTGTTTAGACGCTTGGTTAAGGAGTTATGACGATTTAAACATTTTTAAAAGTCATTTTCTCCAAACGTGAATTTTTCAACTCCAATTGAATTGTATGCGAAGGATATCGACTCACAGAGCACAAAAATGTATTTTCTATAAGTTTTGGACTTGTAGTTTTGTTGTTTGATAGTGTTTAGACGCTTAGTTAAGGAGTTATGACGATTTAAACATTTTTAAAAGTCATTTTCTCCAAACGTGAATTTTTCAACTCCAATTGAATTGTATGCGAAGGATATCGACTCACAGAGCACAAAAATGTATTTTCTATAAGTTTTGGACTTGTAGTTTTGTTGTTTGATAGTGTTTAGACGCTTGGTTAAGGAGTTATGACGATTTAAACATTTTTAAAAGTCATTTTCTCCAAACGTGAATTTTTCAACTCCAATTGAATTGTATGCGAAGGATATCGACTCACAGAGCACAAAAATGTATTTTCTATAAGTTTTGGACTTGTAGTTTTGTTTTTAGAGAATTTTGAATTTTGCAAGTTTGATAGTGTTTAGACGCTTGGTTAAGGAGTTATGACGATTTAAACATTTTTAAAAGTCATTTTCTCCAAACGTGAATTTTTCAACTCCAATTGAATTGTATGCGAAGGATATCGACTCACAGAGCACAAAAATGTATTTTCTATAAGTTTTGGACTTGTAGTTTTGTTTTTAGAGAATTTTGAATTTTGCAAGTTTGATAGTGTTTAGACGCTTGGTTAAGGAGTTATGACGATTTAAACATTTTTAAAAGTCATTTTCTCCAAACGTGAATTTTTCAACTCCAATTGAATTGTATGCGAAGGATATCGACTCACAGAGCACAAAAATGTATTTTCTATAAGTTTTGGACTTGTAGTTTTGTTTTTAGAGAATTTTGAATTTTGCAAGTTTGATAGTGTTTAGACGCTTAGTTAAGGAGTTATGACGATTTAAACATTTTTAAAAGTCATTTTCTCCAAACGTGAATTTTTCAACTCCAATTCAATTGTATGCGAAGAATATCGACTCACAGAGCACAAAAATGTATTTTCTATAAGTTTTGGACTTGTAGTTTTGTTTTTAGAGAATTTTGAATTTTGCAAGTTTGATAGTGTTTAGACGCTTGGTTAAGGAGTTATGACGATTTAAACATTTTTAAAAGTCATTTTCTCCAAACGTGAATTTTTCAACTCCAATTGAATTGTATGCGAAGGATATCGACTCACAGAGCACAAAAATGTATTTTCTATAAGTTTTGGACTTGTAGTTTTGTTTTTAGAGAATTTTGAATTTTGCAAGTTTGATAGTGTTTAGACGCTTGGTTAAGAAGTTATGACGATTTAAACATTTTTAAAAGTCATTTTCTCCAAACGTGAATTTTTCAACTCCAATTGAATTGTATGCGAAGGATATCGACTCACAGAGCACAAAAATGTATTTTCTATAAGTTTTGGACTTGTAGTTTTGTTTTTAGAGAATTTTGAATTTTGCAAGTTTGATAGTGTTTAGACGCTTAGTTAAGGAGTTATGACGATTTAAACATTTTTAAAAGTCATTTTCTCCAAACGTGAATTTTTCAACTTCAATTGAATTGTATGCGAAGGATATCGACTCACAGAGCACAAAAATGTATTTTCTATAAGTTTTGGACTTGTAGTTTTGTTTTTAGAGAATTTTGAATTTTGCAAGTTTGATAGTGTTTAGACGCTTGGTTAAGGAGTTATGACGATTTAAACATTTTTAAAAGTCATTTTCTCCAAACGTGAATTTTTCAACTCCAATTGAATTGTATGCGAAGGATATCGACTCACAGAGCACAAAAATGTATTTTCTATAAGTTTTGGACTTGTAGTTTTGTTTTTAGAGAATTTTGAATTTTGCAAGTTTGATAGTGTTTAGACGCTTGGTTAAGGAGTTATGACGATTTAAACATTTTTAAAAGTCATTTTCTCCAAACGTGAATTTTTCAACTCCAATTGAATTGTATGCGAAGGATATCGACTCACAGAGCACAAAAATGTATTTTCTATAAGTTTTGGACTTGTAGTTTTGTTTTTAGAGAATTTTGAATTTTGCAAGTTTGATAGTGTTTAGACGCTTAGTTAAGGAGTTATGACGATTTAAACATTTTTAAAAGTCATTTTCTCCAAACGTGAATTTTTCAACTTCAATTGAATTGTATGCGAAGGATATCGACTCACAGAGCACAAAAATGTATTTTCTATAAGTTTTGGACTTGTAGTTTTGTTTTTAGAGAATTTTGAATTTTGCAAGTTTGATAGTGTTTAGACGCTTGGTTAAGGAGTTATGACGATTTAAACATTTTTAAAAGTTATTTTCTCCAAACGTGAATTTTTCAACTCCAATTGAATTGTATGCGAAGGATATCGACTCACAGAGCACAAAAATGTATTTTCTATAAGTTTTGGACTTGTAGTTTTGTTTTTAGAGAATTTTGAATTTTGCAAGTTTGATAGTGTTTAGACGCTTGGTTAAGGAGTTATGACGATTTAAACATTTTTAAAAGTCATTTTCTCCAAACGTGAATTTTTCAACTCCAATTGAATTGTATGCGAAGGATATCGACTCACAGAGCACAAAAATGTATTTTCTATAAGTTTTGGACTTGTAGTTTTGTTTTTAGAGAATTTTGAATTTTGCAAGTTTGATAGTGTTTAGACGCTTAGTTAAGGAGTTATGACGATTTAAACATTTTTAAAAGTCATTTTCTCCAAACGTGAATTTTTCAACTCCAATTCAATTGTATGCGAAGAATATCGACTCACAGAGCACAAAAATGTATTTTCTATAAGTTTTGGACTTGTAGTTTTGTTTTTAGAGAATTTTGAATTTTGCAAGTTTGATAGTGTTTAGACGCTTGGTTAAGGAGTTATGACGATTTAAACATTTTTAAAAGTCATTTTCTCCAAACGTGAATTTTTCAACTCCAATTGAATTGTATGCGAAGGATATCGACTCACAGAGCACAAAAATGTATTTTCTATAAGTTTTGGACTTGTAGTTTTGTTTTTAGAGAATTTTGAATTTTGCAAGTTTGATAGTGTTTAGACGCTTGGTTAAGGAGTTATGACGATTTAAACATTTTTAAAAGTCATTTTCTCCAAACGTGAATTTTTCAACTCCAATTGAATTGTATGCGAAGGATATCGACTCACAGAGCACAAAAATGTATTTTCTATAAGTTTTGGACTTGTAGTTTTGTTGTTTGATAGTGTTTAGACGCTTAGTTAAGGAGTTATGACGATTTAAACATTTTTAAAAGTCATTTTCTCCAAACGTGAATTTTTCAACTCCAATTGAATTGTATGCGAAGGATATCGACTCACAGAGCACAAAAATGTATTTTCTATAAGTTTTGGACTTGTAGTTTTGTTGTTTGATAGTGTTTAGACGCTTAGTTAAGGAGTTATGACGATTTAAACATTTTTAAAAGTCATTTTCTCCAAACGTGAATTTTTCAACTCCAATTGAATTGTATGCGAAGGATATCGACTCACAGAGCACAAAAATGTATTTTCTATAAGTTTTGGACTTGTAGTTTTGTTGTTTGATAGTGTTTAGACGCTTAGTTAAGGAGTTATGACGATTTAAACATTTTTAAAAGTCATTTTCTCCAAACGTGAATTTTTCAACTCCAATTGAATTGTATGCGAAGGATATCGACTCACAGAGCACAAAAATGTATTTTCTATAAGTTTTGGACTTGTAGTTTTGTTGTTTGATAGTGTTTAGACGCTTAGTTAAGGAGTTATGACGATTTAAACATTTTTAAAAGTCATTTTCTCCAAACGTGAATTTTTCAACTCCAATTGAATTGTATGCGAAGGATATCGACTCACAGAGCACAAAAATGTATTTTCTATAAGTTTTGGACTTGTAGTTTTGTTGTTTGATAGTGTTTAGACGCTTGGTTAAGGAGTTATGACGATTTAAACATTTTTAAAAGTCATTTTCTCCAAACGTGAATTTTTCAACTCCAATTGAATTGTATGCGAAGGATATCGACTCACAGAGCACAAAAATGTATTTTCTGTAAGTTTTGGACTTGTAGTTTTGTTTTTAGAGAATTTTGAATTTTGCAAGTTTGATAGTGTTTAGACGCTTGGTTAAGGAGTTATGACGATTTAAACATTTTTAAAAGTCATTTTCTCCAAACGTGAATTTTTCAACTCCAATTGAATTGTATGCGAAGGATATCGACTCACAGAGCACAAAAATGTATTTTCTATAAGTTTTGGACTTGTAGTTTTGTTTTTAGAGAATTTTGAATTTTGCAAGTTTGATAGTGTTTAGACGCTTAGTTAAGGAGTTATGACGATTTAAACATTTTTAAAAGTCATTTTCTCCAAACGTGAATTTTTCAACTCCAATTGAATTGTATGCGAAGGATATCGACTCACAGAGCACAAAAATGTATTTTCTATAAGTTTTGGACTTGTAGTTTTGTTGTTTGATAGTGTTTAGACGCTTAGTTAAGGAGTTATGACGATTTAAACATTTTTAAAAGTCATTTTCTCCAAACGTGAATTTTTCAACTCCAATTGAATTGTATGCGAAGGATATCGACTCACAGAGCACAAAAATGTATTTTCTATAAGTTTTGGACTTGTAGTTTTGTTTTTAGAGAATTTTGAATTTTGCAAGTTTGATGGTGTTTAGACGCTTGGTTAAGGAGTTATGACGATTTAAACATTTTTAAAAGTCATTTTCTCCAAACGTGAATTTTTCAACTCCAATTGAATTGTATGCGAAGGATATCGACTCACAGAGCACAAAAATGTATTTTCTATAAGTTTTGGACTTGTAGTTTTGTTTTTAGAGAATTTTGAATTTTGCAAGTTTGATAGTGTTTAGACGCTTGGTTAAGGAGTTATGACGATTTAAACATTTTTAAAAGTCATTGTCTCCAAACGTGAATTTTTCAACTCCAATTGAATTGTATGCGAAGGATATCGACTCACAGAGCACAAAAATGTATTTTCTATAAGTTTTGGACTTGTAGTTTTGTTTTTAGAGAATTTTGAATTTTGCAAGTTTGATAGTGTTTAGACGCTTGGTTAAGGAGTTATGACGATTTAAACATTTTTAAAAGTCATTTTCTCCAAACGTGAATTTTTCAACTCCAATTGAATTGTATGCGAAGGATATCGACTCACAGAGCACAAAATGTATTTTCCATAAGTTTTGGACTTGTAGTTTTGTTTTTAGAGAATTTTGAATTTTGCAAGTTTGATAGTGTTTAGACGCTTGGTTAAGGAGTTATGACGACTTAAACATTTTCAAAAGTCATTTTCTCCAAACGTGAATTTTTCAACTCCAATTGAATTGTATGCGAAGGATATCGACTCACAGAGCACAAAAATGTATTTTTTATAAGTTTTGGACTTGTAGTTTTGTTTTTAGAGAATTTTGAATTTTGCAAGTTTGATAGTGTTTAGACGCTTGGTTAAGGAGTTATGACGATTTAAACATTTTTAAAAGTCATTTTCTCCAAACGTGAATTTTTCAACTCCAATTGAATTGTATGCGAAGGATATCTACTCACAGAGCACAAAAATGTATTTTTTATAAGTTTTGGACTTGTAGTTTTGTTTTTAGAGAATTTTGAATTTTGCAAGTTTGATAGTGTTTAGACGCTTAGTTAAGGAGTTATGACGATTTAAACATTTTTAAAAGTCATTTTCTCCAAACGTGAATTTTTCAACTTCAATTGAATTGTATGCGAAGGATATCGACTCACAGAGCACAAAAATGTATTTTCTATAAGTTTTGGACTTGTAGTTTTGTTTTTAGAGAATTTTGAATTTTGCAAGTTTGATAGTGTTTAGACGCTTGGTTAAGGAGTTCTGACGATTTAAACATTTTTAAAAGTCATTTTCTCCAAACGTGAATTTTTCAACTCGAATTGAATTGTATGCGAAGGATATCGACTCACAGAGCACAAAAATGTATTTTCTATAAGTTTTGGACTTGTAGTTTTGTTTTTAGAGAATTTTGAATTTTGCAAGTTTGATAGTGTTTAGACGCTTGGTTAAGGAGTTATGACGATTTAAACATTTTTAAAAGTCATTTTCTCCAAACGTGAATTTTTCAACTCCAATTGAATTGTATGCGAAGGATATCGACTCACAGAGCACAAAAATGTATTTTCTATAAGTTTTGGACTTGTAGTTTTGTTTTTAGAGAATTTTGAATTTTGCAAGTTTGATAGTGTTTAGACGCTTGGTTAAGGAGTTATGACGATTTAAACATTTTTAAAAGTCATTTTCTCCAAACGTGAATTTTTCAACTCCAATTGAATTGTATGCGAAGGATATCGCCTCACAGAGCACAAAAATGTATTTTCTATAAGTTTTGGACTTGTAGTTTTGTTTTTAGAGAATTTTGAATTTTGCAAGTTTGATAGTGTTTAGACGCTTGGTTAAGGAGTTATGACGATTTAAACATTTTTAAAAGTCATTTTCTCCAAACGTGAATTTTTCAACTCCAATTGAATTGTATGCGAAGGATATCGACTCACAGAGCACAAAAATGTATTTTCTATAAGTTTTGGACTTGTAGTTTTGTTTTTAGAGAATTTTGAATTTTGCAAGTTTGATAGTGTTTAGACGCTTGGTTAAGGAGTTATGACGATTTAAACATAACTCCATCATTTTCTCCAAACGTGAATTTTTCAACTCCAATTGAATTGTATGCGAAGGATATCGACTCACAGAGCACAAAAATGTATTTTCTATAAGTTTTGGACTTGTAGTTTTGTTTTTAGAGAATTTTGAATTTTGCAAGTTTGATAGTGTTTAGACGCTTGGTTAAGGAGTTATGACGATTTAAACATTTTTAAAAGTCATTTTCTCCAAACGTGAATTTTTCAACTCCAATTGAATTGTATGCGAAGGATATCGACTCACAGAGCACAAAAATGTATTTTCTATAAGTTTTGGACTTGTAGTTTTGTTTTTAGAGAATTTTGAATTTTGCAAGTTTGATAGTGTTTAGACGCTTGGTTAAGGAGTTATGACGATTTAAACAATTTTAAAAGTCATTTTCTCCAAACGTGAATTTTTCAACTCCAATTGAATTGTATGCGAAGGATATCGACTCACAGAGCACAAAAATGTATTTTCTATAAGTTTTGGACTTGTAGTTTTGTTTTTAGAGAATTTTGAATTTTGCAAGTTTGATAGTGTTTAGACGCTTGGTTAAGGAGTTATGACGATTTAAACATTTTTAAAAGTCATTTTCTCCAAACGTGAATTTTTCAACTCCAATTGAATTGTATGCGAAGGATATCGACTCACAGAGCACAAAAATGTATTTTCTATAAGTTTTGGACTTGTAGTTTTGTTTTTAGAGAATTTTGAATTTTGCAAGTTTGATAGTGTTTAGACGCTTGGTTAAGGAGTTATGACGATTTAAACATTTTTAAAAGTCATTTTCTCCAAACGTGAATTTTTCAACTCCAATTGAATTGTATGCGAAGGATATCGACTCACAGAGCACAAAAATGTATTTTCTATAAGTTTTGGACTTGTAGTTTTGTTTTTAGAGAATTTTGAATTTTGCAAGTTTGATAGTGTTTAGACGCTTGGTTAAGGAGTTATGACGATTTAAACATTTTTAAAAGTCATTTTCTCCAAACGTGAATTTTTCAACTCCAATTGAATTGTATGCGAAGGATATCGACTCACAGAGCACAAAAATGTATTTTCTATAAGTTTTGGACTTGTAGTTTTGTTTTTAGAGAATTTTGAATTTTGCAAGTTTGATAGTGTTTAGACGCTTGGTTAAGGAGTTATGACGATTTAAACATTTTTAAAAGTCATTTTCTCCAAACGTGAATTTTTCAACTCCAATTGAATTGTATGCGAAGGATATCGACTCACAGAGCACAAAAATGTATTTTCTATAAGTTTTGGACTTGTAGTTTTGTTTTTAGAGAATTTTGAATTTTGCAAGTTTGATAGTGTTTAGACGCTTGGTTAAGGAGTTATGACGATTTAAACATTTTTAAAAGTCATTTTCTCCAAACGTGAATTTTTCAACTCCAATTGAATTGTATGCGAAGGATATCGACTCACAGAGCACAAAAATGTATTTTCTATAAGTTTTGGACTTGTAGTTTTGTTTTTAGAGAATTTTGAATTTTGCAAGTTTGATAGTGTTTAGACGCTTGGTTAAGGAGTTATGACGATTTAAACATTTTTAAAAGTCATTTTCTCCAAACGTGAATTTTTCAACTCCAATTGAATTGTATGCGAAGGATATCGACTCACAGAGCACAAAAATGTATTTTCTATAAGTTTTGGACTTGTAGTTTTGTTTTTAGAGAATTTTGAATTTTGCAAGTTTGATAGTGTTTAGACGCTTGGTTAAGGAGTTATGACGATTTAAACATTTTTAAAAGTCATTTTCTCCAAACGTGAATTTTTCAACTCCAATTGAATTGTATGCGAAGGATATCGACTTACAGAGCACAAAAATGTATTTTTTATAAGTTTTGGACTTGTAGTTTTGTTTTTAGAGAATTTTGAATTTTGCAAGTTTGATAGTATTTAGACGCTTAGTTAAGGAGTTATGACGATTTAAACATTTTTAAAAGTCATTTTCTCCAAACGTGAATTTTTAAACTCCAATTGAATTGTATGCGAAGGATATCGACTCACAGAGCACAAAAATGTATTTTCTATAAGTTTTGGACTTGTAGTTTTGTTTTTAGAGAATTTTGAATTTTGCAAGTTTGATAGTGTTTAGACGCTTAGTTAAGGAGTTATGACGATTTAAACATTTTTAAAAGTCATTTTCTCCAAACGTGAATTTTTCAACTTCAATTGAATTGTATGCGAAGGATATCGACTCACAGAGCACAAAAATGTATTTTCTATAAGTTTTGGACTTGTAGTTTTGTTTTTAGAGAATTTTGAATTTTGCAAGTTTGATAGTGTTTAGACGCTTAGTTAAGGAGTTATGACGATTTAAACATTTTTAAAAGTCATTTTCTCCAAACGTGAATTTTTCAACTTCAATTGAATTGTATGCGAAGGATATCGACTCACAGAGCACAAAAATGTATTTTCTATAAGTTTTGGACTTGTAGTTTTGTTTTTAGAGAATTTTGAATTTTGCAAGTTTGATAGTGTTTAGACGCTTGGTTAAGGAGTTATGACGATTTAAACATTTTTAAAAGTCATTTTCTCCAAACGTGAATTTTTCAACTCCAATTGAATTGTATGCGAAGGATATCGACTCACAGAGCACAAAAATGTATTTTTTATAAGTTTTGGACTTGTAGTTTTGTTTTTAGAGAATTTTGAATTTTGCAAGTTTGATAGTGTTTAGACGCTTAGTTAAGGAGTTATGACGATTTAAACATTTTTAAAAGTCATTTTCTCCAAACGTGAATTTTTAAACTCCAATTGAATTGTATGCGAAGGATATCGACTCACAGAGCACAAAAATGTATTTTCTATAAGTTTTGGACTTGTAGTTTTGTTGTTTGATAGTGTTTAGACGCTTAGTTAAGGAGTTATGACGATTTAAACATTTTTAAAAGTCATTTTCTCCAAACGTGAATTTTTCAACTTCAATTGAATTGTATGCGAAGGATATCGACTCACAGAGCACAAAAATGTATTTTCTATAAGTTTTGGACTTGTAGTTTTGTTTTTAGAGAATTTTGAATTTTGCAAGTTTGATAGTGTTTAGACGCTTAGTTAAGGAGTTATGACGATTTAAACATTTTTAAAAGTCATTTTCTCCAAACGTGAATTTTTCAACTTCAATTGAATTGTATGCGAAGGATATCGACTCACAGAGCACAAAAATGTATTTTCTATAAGTTTTGGACTTGTAGTTTTGTTTTTAGAGAATTTTGAATTTTGCAAGTTTGATAGTGTTTAGACGCTTGGTTAAGGAGTTATGACGATTTAAACATTTTTAAAAGTCATTTTCTCCAAACGTGAATTTTTCAACTCCAATTGAATTGTATGCGAAGGATATCGACTCACAGAGCACAAAAATGTATTTTTTATAAGTTTTGGACTTGTAGTTTTGTTTTTAGAGAATTTTTGAATTTTGCAAGTTTGATAGTGTTTAGACGCTTAGTTAAGGAGTTATGACGATTTAAACATTTTTAAAAGTCATTTTCTCCAAACGTGAATTTTTAAACTCCAATTGAATTGTATGCGAAGGATATCGACTCACAGAGCACAAAAATGTATTTTCTATAAGTTTTGGACTTGTAGTTTTGTTGTTTGATAGTGTTTAGACGCTTAGTTAAGGAGTTATGACGATTTAAACATTTTTAAAAGTCATTTTCTCCAAACGTGAATTTTTCAACTTCAATTGAATTGTATGCGAAGGATATCGACTCACAGAGCACAAAAATGTATTTTCTATAAGTTTTGGACTTGTAGTTTTGTTTTTAGAGAATTTTGAATTTTGCAAGTTTGATAGTGTTTAGACGCTTAGTTAAGGAGTTATGACGATTTAAACATTTTTAAAAGTCATTTTCTCCAAACGTGAATTTTTCAACTTCAATTGAATTGTATGCGAAGGATATCGACTCACAGAGCACAAAAATGTATTTTTTATAAGTTTTGGACTTGTAGTTTTGTTTTTAGAGAATTTTGAATTTTGCAAGTTTGATAGTGTTTAGACGCTTAGTTAAGGAGTTATGACGATTTAAACATTTTTAAAAGTCATTTTCTCCAAACGTGAATTTTTCAACTCCAATTGAATTGTATGCGAAGGATATCGACTCACAGAGCACAAAAATGTATTTTCTATAAGTTTTGGACTTGTAGTTTTGTTTTTAGAGAATTTTGAATTTTGCAAGTTTGATAGTGTTTAGACGCTTGGTTAAGGAGTTATGACGATTTAAACATTTTTAAAAGTCATTTTCTCCAAACGTGAATTTTTCAACTCCAATTGAATTGTATGCGAAGAATATCGACTCACAGAGCACAAAAATGTATTTTCTATAAGTTTTGGACTTGTAGTTTTGTTTTTAGAGAATTTTGAATTTTGCAAGTTTGATAGTGTTTAGACGCTTGGTTAAGGAGTTATGACGATTTAAACATTTTTAAAAGTCATTTTCTCCAAACGTGAATTTTTCAACTCCAATTGAATTGTATGCGAAGGATATCGACTCACAGAGCACAAAAATGTATTTTCTATAAGTTTTGGACTTGTAGTTTTGTTTTTAGAGAATTTTGAATTTTGCAAGTTTGATAGTGTTTAGACGCTTAGTTAAGGAGTTATGACGATTTAAACATTTTTAAAAGTCATTTTCTCCAAACGTGAATTTTTCAACTCCAATTGAATTGTATGCGAAGGATATCGACTCACAGAGCACAAAAATGTATTTTTTATAAGTTTTGGACTTGTAGTTTTGTTTTTAGAGAATTTTGAATTCTGCAAGTTTGATAGTGTTTAGACGCTTAGTTAAGGAGTTATGACGATTTAAACATTTTTAAAAGTCATTTTCTCCAAACGTGAATTTTTCAACTCCAATTGAATTGTATGCGAAGGATATCGACTCACAGAGCACAAAAATGTATTTTTTATAAGTTTTGGACTTGTAGTTTTGTTTTTAGAGAATTTTGAATTTTGCAAGTTTGATAGTGTTTAGACGCTTGGTTAAGGAGTTATGACGATTTAAAAATTTTTAAAAGTCATTTTCTCCAAACGTGAATTTTTCAACTTCAATTGAATTGTATGCGAAGGATATCGACTCACAGAGCACAAAAATGTATTTTCTATAAGTTTTGGACTTGTAGTTTTGTTTTTAGAGAATTTTGAATTTTGCAAGTTTGATAGTGTTTAGACGCTTAGTTAAGGAGTTATGACGATTTAAACATTTTTAAAAGTCATTTTCTCCAAACGTGAATTTTTCAACTCCAATTGAATTGTATGCGAAGGATATCGACTCACAGAGCACAAAAATGTATTTTTTATAAGTTTTGGACTTGTAGTTTTGTTTTTAGAGAATTTTGAATTTTGCAAGTTTGATAGTGTTTAGACGCTTAGTTAAGGAGTTATGACGATTTAAACATTTTTAAAAGTCATTTTCTCCAAACGTGAATTTTTCAACTCCAATTGAATTGTATGCGAAGGATATCGACTCACAGAGCACAAAAATGTATTTTTTATAAGTTTTAGACTTGTAGTTTTGTTTTTAGAGAATTTTGAATTTTGCAAGTTTGATAGTGTTTAGACGCTTGCTTAAGGAGTTATGACGATTTAAACATTTTTAAAAGTCATTTTCTCCAAACGTGAATTTTTCAACTCCAATTGAATTGTATGCGAAGGATATCGACTCACAGAGCACAAAAATGTATTTTTTATAAGTTTTGGACTTGTAGTTTTGTTTTTAGAGAATTTTGAATTTTGCAAGTTTGATAGTGTTTAGACGCTTGGTTAAGGAGTTATGACGATTTAAACATTTTTAAAAGTCATTTTCTCCAAACGTGAATTTTTCAACTCCAATTGAATTGTATGCGAAGGATATCGACTCACAGAGCACAAAAATGTATTTTTTATAAGTTTTGGACTTGTAGTTTTGTTTTTAGAGAATTTTGAATTTTGCAAGTTTGATAGTGTTTAGACGCTTGGTTAAGGAGTTATGACGATTTAAACATTTTTAAAAGTCATTTTCTCCAAACGTGAATTTTTCAACTCCAATTGAATTGTATGCGAAGGATATCGACTCACAGAGCACAAAAATGTATTTTCTATAAGTTTTGGACTTGTAGTTTTGTTTTTAGAGAATTTTGAATTTTGCAAGTTTGATAGTGTTTAGACGCTTGGTTAAGGAGTTATGACGATTTAAACATTTTTAAAAGTCATTTTCTCCAAACGTGAATTTTTTAACTCCAATTGAATTGTATGCGAAGGATATCGACTCACAGAGCACAAAAATGTATTTTCTATAAGTTTTGGACTTGTAGTTTTGTTTTTAGAGAATTTTGAATTTTGCAAGTTTGATAGTGTTTAGACGCTTGGTTAAGGAGTTATGACGATTTAAACATTTTTAAAAGTCATTTTCTCCAAACGTGAATTTTTCAACTCCAATTGAATTGTATGCGAAGGATATCGACTCACAGAGCACAAAAATGTATTTTTTATAAGTTTTGGACTTGTAGTTTTGTTTTTAGAGAATTTTGAATTTTGCAAGTTTGATAGTGTTTAGACGCTTAGTTAAGGAGTTATGACGATTTAAACATTTTTAAAAGTCATTTGCTCCAAACGTGAATTTTTCAACTCCAATTCAATTGTATGCGAAGGATATCGACTCACAGAGCACAAAAATGTATTTTTTATAAGTTTTGGACTTGTAGTTTTGTTTTTAGAGAAGCAAGTTTGATAGTGTTTAGACGCTTAGTTAAGGAGTTATGACGATTTAAACATTTTTAAAAGTCATTTTCTCCAAACGTGAATTTTTCAACTCCAATTGAATTGTATGCGAAGGATATCGACTCACAGAGCACAAAAATGTATTTTTTATAAGTTTTGGACTTGTAGTTTTGTTTTTAGAGAATTTTGAATTTTGCAAGTTTGATAGTGTTTAGACGCTTAGTTAAGGAGTTATGACGATTTAAACATTTTTAAAAGTCATTTTCTCCAAACGTGAATTTTTCAACTCCAATTGAATTGTATGCGAAGGATATCGACTCACAGAGCACAAAAATGTATTTTTTATAAGTTTTGGACTTGTAGTTTTGTTTTTAGAGAATTTTGAATTTTGCAAGTTTGATAGTGTTTAGACGCTTAGTTAAGGAGTTATGACGATTTAAACATTTTTAAAAGTCATTTTCTCCAAACGTGAATTTTTCAACTCCAATTGAATTGTATGCGAAGGATATCGACTCACAGAGCACAAAAATGTATTTTTTATAAGTTTTGGACTTGTAGTTTTGTTTTTAGAGAATTTTGAATTTTGCAAGTTTGATAGTGTTTAGACGCTTAGTTAAGGAGTTATGACGATTTAAACATTTTTAAAAGTCATTTTCTCCAAACGTGAATTTTTCAACTCCAATTGAATTGTATGCGAAGGATATCGACTCACAGAGCACAAAAATGTATTTTTTATAACTTTTGGACTTGTAGTTTTGTTTTTAGAGAATTTTGAATTTTGCAAGTTTGATAGTGTTTAGACGCATAGTTAAGGAGTTATGACGATTTAAACATTTTTAAAAGTCATTTTCTCCAAACGTGAATTTTTCAACTCCAATTGAATTGTATGCGAAGGATATCGACTCACAGAGCACAAAAATGTATTTTTTATAAGTTTTGGACTTGTAGTTTTGTTTTTAGAGAATTTTGAATTTTGCAAGTTTGATAGTGTTTAGACGCTTAGTTAAGGAGTTATGACGATTTAAACATTTTTAAAAGTCATTTTCTCCAAACGTGAATTTTTCAACTCCAATTGAATTGTATGCGAAGGATATCGACTCACAGAGCACAAAAATGTATTTTTTATAAGTTTTGGACTTGTAGTTTTGTTTTTAGAGAATTTTGAATTTTGCAAGTTTGATAGTGTTTAGACGCTTAGTTAAGGAGTTATGACGATTTAAACATTTTTAAAAGTCATTTTCTCCAAACGTGAATTTTTCAACTCCAATTGAATTGTATGCAAAGGATATCGACTCACAGAGCACAAAAATGTATTTTTTATAAGTTTTGGACTTGTAGTTTTGTTTTTAGAGAATTTTGAATATTGCAAGTTTGATAGTGTTTAGACGCTTGGTTAAGGAGTTATGACGATTTAAACATTTTTAAAAGTGATTTTCTCCAAACGTGAATTTTTCAACTCCAATTGAATTGTATGCGAAGGATATCGACTCACAGAGCACAAAAATGTATTTTTTATAAGTTTTGGACTTGTAGTTTTGTTTTTAGAGAATTTTGAATTTTGCAAGTTTGATAGTGTTTAGACGCTTAGTTAAGGAGTTATGACGATTTAAACATTTTTAAAAGTCATTTTCTCCAAACGTGAATTTTTCAACTCCAATTGAATTGTATGCGAAGGATATCGACTCACAGAGCACAAAAATGTATTTTTTATAAGTTTTGGACTTGTAGTTTTGTTTTTAGAGAATTTTGAATTTTGCAAGTTTGATAGTGTTTAGACGCTTAGTTAAGGAGTTATGACGATTTAAACATTTTTAAAAGTCATTTTCTCCAAACGTGAATTTTTCAACTCCAATTGAATTGTATGCGAAGGATATCGACTCACAGAGCACAAAAATGTATTTTTTATAAGTTTTGGACTTGTAGTTTTGTTTTTAGAGAATTTTGAATTTTGCAAGTTTGATAGTGTTTAGACGCTTAGTTAAGGAGTTATGACGATTTAAACATTTTTAAAAGTCATTTTCTCCAAACGTGAATTTTTCAACTCCAATTGAATTGTATGCGAAGGATATCGACTCAAAGAGCACAAAAATGTATTTTTTATAAGTTTTGGACTTGTAGTTTTGTTTTTAGAGAATTTTGAATTTTGCAAGTTTGATAGTGTTTAGACGCTTAGTTAAGGAGTTATGACGATTTAAACATTTTTAAAAGTCATTTTCTCCAAACGTGAATTTTTCAACTCCAATTGAATTGTATGCGAAGGATATCGACTCACAGAGCACAAAAATGTATTTTTTATAAGTTTTGGACTTGTAGTTTTGTTTTTAGAGAATTTTGAATTTTGCAAGTTTGATAGTGTTTAGACGCTTAGTTAAGGAGTTATGACGATTTAAACATTTTTAAAAGTCATTTTCTCCAAACGTGAATTTTTCAACTCCAATTGAATTGTATGCGAAGGATATCGACTCACAGAGCACAAAAATTTATTTTTTATAAGTTTTGGACTTGTAGTTTTGTTTTTAGAGAATTTTGAATTTTGCAAGTTTGATAGTGTTTAGACGCTTAGTTAAGGAGTTATGACGATTTAAACATTTTTAAAAGTCATTTTCTCCAAACGTGAATTTTTCAACTTCAATTGAATTGTATGCGAAGGATATCGACTCACAGAGCACAAAAATGTATTTTCTATAAGTTTTGGACTTGTAGTTTTGTTTTTAGAGAATTTTGAATTTTGCAAGTTTGATAGTGTTTAGACGCTTGGTTAAGGAGTTATGACGATTTAAACATTTTTAAAAGTCATTTTCTCCAAACGTGAATTTTTCAACTCCAATTGAATTGTATGCGAAGGATATCGACTCACAGAGCACAAAAATGTATTTTTTATAAGTTTTGGACTTGTAGTTTTGTTTTTAGAGAATTTTGAATTTTGCAAGTTTGATAGTGTTTAAACACTTAGTTAAGGAGTTATGACGATTTAAACATTTTTAAAAGTCATTTTCTCCAAACGTGAATTTTTCAACTCCAATTCAATTGTATGCGAAGAATACCGACTCACAGAGCACAAAAATGTATTTTCTATAAGTTTTGGACTTAAAGTTTTGTTTTTAGAGAATTTTGAATTTTGTAAGTTTGATAGTCATTTTCTCCAAACGTGAATTTTTCAACTCCAATTGAATTGTATGCGAAGGATATCGACTCACAGAGCACAAAAATGTATTTTCTATAAGTTTTGGACTTGACGTTTTGTTTTTAGAGAATTTTGAATTTTGCAATTTTGATAGTGTTTAGACGCTTAGTTAAGGAGTTATGACGATTTAAACATTTTTAAAAGTCATTTTCTCCAAACGTTAATTTTTCAACTCCAATTGAATTGTATGCGAAGGATATCGACTCACAGAGCACAAAAATGTATTTTCTATAAGTTTTGGACTTGTAGTTTTGTTTTTAGAGAATTTTGAATTTTGCAAGTTTGATAGTGTTTAGACGCTTAGTTAAGGAGTTATGACGATTTAAACATTTTTAAAAGTCATTTTCTCCAAACGTGAATTTTTCAACTCCAATTGAATTGTATGCGAAGGATATCGACTCACAGAGCACAAAAATGTATTTTTTATAAGTTTTGGACTTGTAGTTTTGTTTTTAAAGAATTTTGAATTTTGCAAGTTTGATAGTGTTTAGACGCTTAGTTAAGGAGTTATGACGATTTAAACATTTTTAAAAGTCATTTTCTCCAAACGTGAATTTTTCAACTCCAATTGAATTGTATGCGAAGGATATCGACTCACAGAGCACAAAAATGTATTTTTTATAAGTTTTGGACTTGTAGTTTTGTTTTTAGATAATTTTGAATTTTGCAAGTTTGATAGTGTTTAGACGCTTAGTTAAGGAGTTATGACGATTTAAACATTTTTAAAAGTCATTTTCTCCAAACGTGAATTTTTCAACTCCAATTGATTTGTATGCGAAGGATATCGACTCACAGAGCACAAAAATGTATTTTCTATAAGTTTTGGACTTGTAGTTTTGTTTTTAGAGAATTTTGAATTTTGCAAGTTTGATAGTGTTTAGACGCTTAGTTAAGGAGTTATGACGATTTAAACATTTTTAAAAGTCATTTTCTCCAAACGGGAATTTTTCAACTCCAATTCAATTGTATGCGAAGAATATCGACTCACAGAGCACAAAAATGTATTTTCTATAAGTTTTGGACTTGTAGTTTTGTTTTTAGAGAATTTTGAATTTTGCAAGTTTGATAGTGTTTAGACGCTTGGTTAAGGAGTTATGACGATTTAAACATTTTTAAAAGTCATTTTCTCCAAACGTGAATTTTTCAACTCCAATTGAATTGTATGCGAAGGATATCGACTCACAGAGCACAAAAATGTATTTTCTATAAGTTTTGGACTTGTAGTTTTGTTTTTAGAGAATTTTGAATTTTGCAAGTTTGATAGTGTTTAGACGCTTAGTTAAGGAGTTATGACGATTTAAACATTTTTAAAAGTCATTTTCTCCAAACGTGAATTTTTCAACTCCAATTCAATTGTATGCGAAGAATATCGACTCACAGAGCACAAAAATGTATTTTCTATAAGTTTTGGACTTGTAGTTTTGTTTTTAGAGAATTTTGAATTTTGCAAGTTTGATAGTGTTTAGACGCTTGCTTAAGGAGTTATGACGATTTAAACATTTTTAAAAGTCATTTTCTCCAAACGTGAATTTTTCAACTCCAATTGAATTGTATGCGAAGGATATCGACTCACAGAGCACAAAAATGTATTTTCTATAAGTTTTGGACTTGTAGTTTTGTTTTTAGAGAATTTTGAATTTTGCAAGTTTGATAGTGTTTAGACGCTTGGTTAAGGAGTTATGACGATTTAAACATTTTTAAAAGTCATTTTCTCCAAACGTGAATTTTTCAACTCCAATTGAATTGTATGCGAAGAATATCGACTCACAGAGCACAAAAATGTATTTTCTATAAGTTTTGGACTTGTAGTTTTGTTTTTAGAGAATTTTGAATTTTGCAAGTTTGATAGTGTTTAGACGCTTGGTTAAGGAGTTATGACGATTTAAACATTTTTAAAAGTCATTTTCTCCAAACGTGAATTTTTCAACTCCAATTGAATTGTATGCGAAGAATATCGACTCACAGAGCACAAAAATGTATTTTCTATAAGTTTTGGACTTGTAGTTTTATTTTTAGAGAATTTTGAATTTTGCAAGTTTGATAGTGTTTAGACGCTTAGTTAAGGAGTTATGACGATTTAAACACTTTTAAAAGTCATTTTCTCCAAACGTGAATTTTTCAACTCCAATTGAATTGTATGCGAAGGATATCGACTCACAGAGCACAAAAATGTATTTTCTATAAGTTTTGGACTTGTAGTTTTGTTTTTAGAGAATTTTGAATTTTGCAAGTTTGATAGTGTTTAGACGCTTGGTTAAGGAGTTATGACGATTTAAACATTTTTAAAAGTCATTTTCTCCAAACGTGAATTTTTCAACTCCAATTGAATTGTATGCGAAGGATATCGACTCACAGAGCACAAAAATGTATTTTCTATAAGTTTTGGACTTGTAGTTTTGTTTTTAGAGAATTTTGAATTTTGCAAGTTTGATAGTGTTTAGACGCTTGGTTAAGGAGTTATGACGATTTAAACATTTTTAAAAGTCATTTTCTCCAAACGTGAATTTTTCAACTCCAATTGAATTGTATGCGAAGGATATCGACTCACAGAGCACAAAAATGTATTTTCTATAAGTTTTGGACTTGTAGTTTTGTTTTTAGAGAATTTTGAATTTTGCAAGTTTGATAGTGTTTAGACGCTTGGTTAAGGAGTTATGACGATTTAAACATTTTTAAAAGTCATTTTCTCCAAACGTGAATTTTTCAACTCCAATTGAATTGTATGCGAAGGATATCGACTCACAGAGCACAAAAATGTATTTTCTATAAGTTTTGGACTTGTAGTTTTGTTTTTAGAGAATTTTGAATTTTGCAAGTTTGATAGTGTTTAGACGCTTGGTTAAGGAGTTATGACGATTTAAACATTTTTAAAAGTCATTTTCTCCAAACGTGAATTTTTCAACTCCAATTGAATTGTATGCGAAGGATACCGACTCACAGAGCACAAAAATGTATTTTCTATAAGTTTTGGACTTGTAGTTTTGTTTTTAGAGAATTTTGAATTTTGTAAGTTTGATAGTCATTTTCTCCAAACGTGAATTTTTCAACTCCAATTGAATTGTATGCGAAGGATATCGACTCACAGAGCACAAAAATGTATTTTCTATAAGTTTTGGACTTGACGTTTTGTTTTTAGAGAATTTTGAATTTTGCAATTTTGATAGTGTTTAGACGCTTAGTTAAGGAGCTATGACGATTTAAACATTTTTAAAAGTCATTTTCTCCAAACGTTAATTTTTCAACTCCAATTGAATTGTATGCGAAGGATATCGACTCACAGAGCACAAAAATGTATTTTCTATAAGTTTTGGACTTGTAGTTTTGTTTTTAGAGAATTTTGAATTTTGCAAGTTTGATAGTGTTTAGACGCTTAGTTAAGGAGTTATGACGATTTAAACATTTTTAAAAGTCATTTTCTCCAAACGTGAATTTTTCAACTCCAATTGAATTGTATGCGAAGGATATCGACTCACAGAGCACAAAAATGTATTTTTTATAAGTTTTGGACTTGTAGTTTTGTTTTTAAAGAATTTTGAATTTTGCAAGTTTGATAGTGTTTAGACGCTTAGTTAAGGAGTTATGACGATTTAAACATTTTTAAAAGTCATTTTCTCCAAACGTGAATTTTTCAACTCCAATTGAATTGTATGCGAAGGATATCGACTCACAGAGCACAAAAATGTATTTTTTATAAGTTTTGGACTTGTAGTTTTGTTTTTAGATAATTTTGAATTTTGCAAGTTTGATAGTGTTTAGACGCTTAGTTAAGGAGTTATGACGATTTAAACATTTTTAAAAGTCATTTTCTCCAAACGTGAATTTTTCAACTCCAATTGATTTGTATGCGAAGGATATCGACTCACAGAGCACAAAAATGTATTTTCTATAAGTTTTGGACTTGTAGTTTTGTTTTTAGAGAATTTTGAATTTTGCAAGTTTGATAGTGTTTAGACGCTTAGTTAAGGAGTTATGACGATTTAAACATTTTTAAAAGTCATTTTCTCCAAACGGGAATTTTTCAACTCCAATTCAATTGTATGCGAAGAATATCGACTCACAAAGCACAAAAATGTATTTTTTATAAGTTTTGGACTTGTAGTTTTGTTTTTAGAGAATTTTGAATTTTGCAAGTTTGATAGTGTTTAGACGCTTGGTTAAGGAGTTATGACGATTTAAACATTTTTAAAAGTCATTTTCTCCAAACGTGAATTTTTCAACTCCAATTGAATTGTATGCGAAGGATATCGACTCACAGAGCACAAAAATGTATTTTCTATAAGTTTTGGACTTGTAGTTTTGTTTTTAGAGAATTTTGAATTTTGCAAGTTTGATAGTGTTTAGACGCTTAGTTAAGGAGTTATGACGATTTAAACATTTTTAAAAGTCATTTTCTCCAAACGTGAATTTTTCAACTCCAATTCAATTGTATGCGAAGAATATCGACTCACAGAGCACAAAAATGTATTTTCTATAAGTTTTGGACTTGTAGTTTTGTTTTTAGAGAATTTTGAATTTTGCAAGTTTGATAGTGTTTAGACGCTTGCTTAAGGAGTTATGACGATTTAAACATTTTTAAAAGTCCATTTCTCCAAACTTGAATTTTTCAACTCCAATTGAATTGTATGCGAAGAATATCGACTCACAGAGCACAAAAATGTATTTTTTATAAGTTTTGGACTTGTAGTTTTGTTTTTAGAGAATTTTGAATTTTGCAAGTTTGATAGTGTTTAGACGCTTAGTTAAGGAGTTATGACGATTTAAACATTTTTAAAAGTCATTTTCTCCAAACGTGAATTTTTCAACTCCAATTGAATTGTATGCGAAGGATATCGACTCACAGAGCACAAAAATGTATTTTTTATAAGTTTTGGACTTGTAGTTTTATTTTTAGAGAATTTTGAATTTTGCAAGTTTGATAGTGTTTAGACGCTTAGTTAAGGAGTTATGACGATTTAAACATTTATTATTATTATTATTATTATTATTAATCTTTATTTTTTCAAAGAAAAGATACAAACTTATAATTAAATAAAAGATATACAAGCATGGCTTATAAGCCGTCTGCCGGTTATTTCAAAGTTATTTCAATTTGAGAGAGAATTATTATTTTTATAAAGCAAATTTAAAAAAAAAGAAGTACAAATTAATTAATATTTATAATTAGATAAAAATAAATGAAAATAAAAATAAAGACATGCCAGAATGATATGCTACAATTCATGAATTTTAAAATTCAAATTAAAGAAAAAATACAAAATGGTTGTTAAACAATATTTCAATATTTTTTTTTTTTTTTTTTTTTTTAATAAATCCGGGCTTTTAGTTTAGCTAAAACAAAAATATAATTTAATAATGACATTAAAACTTTAAATACATTTTTTGTTGAAAAGTGTTATTATAATGGAATAAATCCGGGCTTTTAGTTTAGCTAAAACAAAATTAATGGTAACTACATATTTATCACAGATTGTGAACTTAATTCTTTGAAATATCAAGATTAAAAATTGATGTTTAATGTTAAATATTTATACAAAATACAACCTTAAATATAAAAAAAAAAGAATATAAGACTTGCAACATCCTGTGTAAATCGGGCTTTTAGTTTAGCTAAAACAAAATTATATTAGATTGGTTAGGTTAACGTATGTATTTCTATATGAAAACGCTTCTGAAGAAAACCGGATAAGCAATTTCCAACAACACTCTCCATTAAGAACCGCAAGGCAATCTTCTAATGAAAGGAAACTCTTATTAAAATAAACACGTCGTATTTCCTGTAAAATAGGACACGATGCTATTAGATGAAAAACGGTTTCGGCTTCATTTAGATTACATAATGTGCAATTGGGGTAAATATCATTTCTGTGAGGTCTGTAGTTTAGTTCTAGCATTTCCGTGCGCAGCTTGAATATCAAACTCATCTCGTTAACAGTGAACTCGTTTCGAAAGTAATTTGATGAACCTAAACAAAGATTAAGTTTACTGTATATTGACCTTGATACCGACACCCTCGCTCGATCGAGAAATGACTGAAACATTTGATCATCTACCGCAGAAATACAGTCGTAAAGGGAAGTTCTCCACGAATCTAAGCCGTCCAGATCCAAAGCCAATGTTAAATTGTGTTCCGAAGCCAACTCATACCAATCTTTGAAGGGGGAATACCTACAGTGTAACGCCACTTGAAGAATCCTTTTCTGCAAATTATTGTTTGATCTTTGCATGACTTTGATCATATAGTCTGCATTTGCTTTAAGATTCCTTATGAAAATTGGAGGTAGCCCAGATTCAATGTGAATGGCATAATTCGGTGTATTCGGTGGGAGTCTAAAGATACGTTTGAAAAAATATCTCTGAATCGTTTCCATCTCTTCTGTTTCTTTGTACCCGTAAACTTCATTACCGTAACAAAAACAGCTCTTAATGGTTGCATCGAACACTTTAAATTTTGAGGCCGGATCAATACTTTTGTTTTTGAAAAAGTTTGACCACATGCAGTTGATAGCTGTTTTAGCTGCGGACAATTTGTCTTTTATGTGAACTCGAAAATTCAAATTGTGTGAAATGGTGAAGCCTAAATATTTGAAATCTTGAACTACTTCTATGATAGAACCATTGAGATTCCAAGTGCGATCGTTCCCTACACCACGGTTCTGGGGACGAAAAATCATAATTTTAGACTTCGAAGTATTGATCTTTAAGTCCCACAGATCACAATATTGTTTCAACTTATTAATTTGAAGTTGCAGTGTCACAGGGTTATCCGTCAAAATCACGAGATCATCCGCATAAAGCAGCACTTTAATAAAAAGATCACCAAAAACAACGCCACCAGGTAAATGATCCTCAACATCGTTAATAAACAGAGAAAAAATTAACGGACTCAAAATACAGCCCTGTGGAACTCCCGTTTCGGACCTAAATTCTTTGGACTTGTTCCTGCCGTTCGAAACCACAGCAGTCATATTAAAGAGAAGTTGCTCATATACTTTTATAAATTTGGTCGATAACCCAATACCTGCGAGTTTGAATAATAGCGAGCGTCTGTTGATTGTGTCAAAAGCCGCTTTAAAGTCAACAAAAAATGAATAAAGATTTGTTTTTTTCTCTATAAAACGTCTAGCAACACTTGTGAGCGCAAAGATTTGGTCGATTGTTGAAAGATTAGCTCTAAAACCTGCTTGAAAGCAGCTTATTTTGTTATTACATTCAACCCAATTCGTAAGTCTTAAATACAACACTTGAGTGAATAGTTTCCTCAGAGAACTGAGAATGGAAATTCCTCTATAGTTTTCAGGAAGATTTGGGTCACCTTTTTTAAAAATTGCAAAGATAGGCGAAGACCGGAAACAAACTGGGATATCCTCTTTATCAAACATTTCATTAAACAATACTAAAATATATTCCAATAACATTGGAGTCGCATTTTTGTAGAACTCGGCTGGGATACCGTCTAAGCCTGAAGCCTTATTATCTTTCATTTTCTTAAGTGCGACAAGCAGTTCCATCATTGAGAATGGAGCATCCAATTCATCAATATATACGAATGGTAATGCGAAACTTACATACATTTGGGATGGGTCCGGAAGTAAAAGTTTTTCAAAATATGATGCCATTACTTCAACACTAATAGAGGACATAGCTGCCTTATTGTGGCCGCCTAAAATGCGCACGTTTTTCCAAAATACTCTCGGATCCTTGCTTTTAATCAGACTTAAAGCTGAGTTTTCTAGAAAGAGTTGTTTTTTTTGCTTACACAGACTTTTAAAGTGAGTATTTGCTTGCAAATACAGAGATTTAAAACCCAAATTATTCGTTTCTCTAAAAAGTTTTAGCAATTTAAAGGATTTCTCTCTACTTTTCCTACAATCCTCGTCATACCAACTAGATTTACACAAACTTCCTCTGTGATTTGAGTATGTGACTGCGGACTGAGCAATAGTAC
The DNA here is from genome assembly GCF_945859705.1 of Episyrphus balteatus. NCBI lineage: Eukaryota > Metazoa > Arthropoda > Insecta > Diptera > Syrphidae > Episyrphus > Episyrphus balteatus. Next base: position 82,351,895 of record NC_079135.1, on the reverse strand, counting down.
GAAAAACTATATCTGTTGCTTCTTCAATTGAAGTCGTAATCTGATTTGGAAGAACCAATGAATTTTGATTCAAATTTCGTCTGTAGAGAACTGATTTTGATTCAATCCAACGAAGTTTGTTTGAACCGTTTTCTATCTCACGCCGAATGTTACAATCTAGGGTTTTAAACTCACAAGATACACAAATGGGAAGGTGTGTTGAATAGTTAGCTGGACAAACCTCGAAATCTGTAATAGTATGAAGCCAATCCCCTTTTGCTAGACAAAAATCGATTACTGAACAGCCCTGGCTAGAAATATATGTAAAATTGCCAATACTATCACTTTTAGAAGTTCCATTTAAGATATGAAAACCAAAATCCTCAACCAAATCCATCACGCATTTTCCATTTGAATTAATGCATCCGTCTAAAGAATTTCTTTCACATGAAAGTTGCTCACCGATTATAAGTGGAGAGTTCTGAAAATCCCCTATCCGACTATTAAGATCACCAATTACTAAAATATTATCATTATTTTGATTTATAAGAAAATTATAAAGTTCTTCAAATTCCGGTTTCCAATTTCCAAAATTGAGATAAATAGGGACTATTAAGTAATTTTTCGAATTAATGACACATTCTATTATAATTTTGTTTTCGCTTATTTTGAAATTAATGTTTTTGTTTGAAAAATTATTTTTAATACCACAAAGTATGCCACCGCTGGCTCGGCCAAGTCTATTATTTCTAATAGCTGGAATCCATCTTAGGTTAAAACCTTCAAAGTATTTCAGATATTGCAACTCCTTACCCTCTTCTACAAAAGTTTCTAGTAATATAAAAATATCATAACTTAAAATTAATTTAAAAAAAAACATTAAACATTTTTAAAAGTCATTTTCTCCAAACGTGAATTTTTCAACTCCAATTGAATTGTATGCGAAGGATATCGACTCACAGAGCACAAAAATGTATTTTTTATAAGTTTTGGACTTGTAGTTATGTTTTTAGAGAATTTTGAATTTTGCAAGTTTGATAGTGTTTAGACGCTTGGTTAAGGAGTTATGACGATTTAAACATTTTTAAAAGTCATTTTCTCCAAACGTGAATTTTTCAACTCCAATTGAATTGTATGCGAAGGATATCGACTCACAGAGCACAAAAATGTATTTTTTATAAGTTTTGGACTTGTAGTTTTGTTTTTAGAGAATTTTGAATTTTGCAAGTTTGATAGTGTTTAGACGCTTGGTTAAGGAGTTATGACGATTTAAACATTTTTAAAAGTCATTTTCTCCAAACGTGAATTTTTCAACTCCAATTGAATTGTATGCGAAGAATATCGACTCACAGAGCACAAAAATGTATTTTTTATAAGTTTTGGACTTGTAGTTTTGTTTTTAGAGAATTTTGAATTTTGCAAGTTTGATAGTGTTTAGACGCTTGGTTAAGGAGTTATGACGATTTAAACATTTTTAAAAGTCATTTTCTCCAAACGTGAATTTTTCAACTCCAATTGAATTGTATGCGAAGGATATCGACTCACAGAGCACAAAAATGTATTTTTTATAAGTTTTGGACTTGTAGTTTTATTTTTAGAGAATTTTGCAAGTTTGATAGTGTTTAGACGCTTAGTTAAGGAGTTATGACGATTTAAACATTTTTAAAAGTCATTTTCTCCAAACGTGAATTTTTCAACTCCAATTGAATTGTATGCGAAGGATATCGACTCACAGAGCACAAAAATGTATTTTTTATAAGTTTTGGACTTGTAGTTTTGTTTTTAGAGAATTTTGAATTTTGCAAGTTTGATAGTGTTTAGACGCTTAGTTAAGGAGTTATGACGATTTAAACATTTTTAAAAGTCATTTTCTCCAAACGTGAATTTTTCAACTCCAATTGAATTGTATGCGAAGGATATCGACTCACAGAGCACAAAAATGTATTTTCTATAAGTTTGGGACTTGTAGTTTTGTTTTTAGAGAATTTTGAATTTTGCAAGTTTGATAGTGTTTAGACGCTTAGTTAAGGAGTTATGACGATTTAAACATTTTTAAAAGTCATTTTCTCCAAACCTGAATTTTTCAACTCCAATTGAATTGTATGCGAAGGATATCGACTCACAGAGCACAAAAATGTATTTTTTATAAGTTTTGGACTTGTGGTTTTGTTTTTAGAGAATTTTGAATTTTGCAAGTTTGATAGTGTTTAGACGCTTAGTTAAGGAGTTATGACGATTTAAACATTTTTAAAAGTCATTTTCTCCAAACGTGAATTTTTCAACTCCAATTGAATTGTATGCGAAGGATATCGACTCACAGAGCACAAAAATGTATTTTTTATAAGTTTTGGACTTGTAGTTTTGTTTTTAGAGAATTTTGAATTTTGCAAGTTTGATAGTGTTTAGACGCTTAGTTAAGGAGTTATGACGATTTAAACATTTTTAAAAGTCATTTTCTCCAAACGTGAATTTTTCAACTCCAATTGAATTGTATGTGAAGGATATCGACTCACAGAGCACAAAAATGTATTTTCTATAAGTTTTGGACTTGTAGTTTTGTTTTTAGAGAATTTTGAATTTTGCAAGTTTGATAGTGTTTAGACGCTTGTTTAAGGAGTTATGACGATTTAAACATTTTTAAAAGTCATTTTCTCCAAACGTGAATTTTTCAACTCCAATTGAATTGTATGCGAAGGATATCGACTCACAGAGCACAAAAATGTATTTTTTATAAGTTTTGGACTTGTAGTTTTGTTTTTAGAGAATTTTGAATTTTGCAAGTTTGATAGTGTTTAGACGCTTAGTTAAGGAGTTATGACGATTTAAACATTTTTAAAAGTCATTTTCTCCAAACGTGAATTTTTCAACTCCAATTGAATTGTATGCGAAGGATATCGACTCACAGAGCACAAAAATGTATTTTCTATAAGTTTTGGACTTGTAGTTTTGTTTTTAGAGAATTTTGAATTTTGCAAGTTTGATAGTGTTTAGACGCTTAGTTAAGGAGTTATGACGATTTAAACATTTTTAAAAGTCATTTTCTCCAAACCTGAATTTTTCAACTCCAATTGAATTGTATGCGAAGGATATCGACTCACAGAGCACAAAAATGTATTTTCTATAAGTTTTGGACTTGTAGTTTTGTTTTTAGAGAATTTTGAATTTTGCAAGTTTGATAGTGTTTAGACGCTTAGTTAAGGAGTTATGACGATTTAAACATTTTTAAAAGTCATTTTCTCCAAACCTGAATTTTTCAACTCCAATTGAATTGTATGCGAAGGATATCGACTCACAGAGCACAAAAATGTATTTTCTATAAGTTTTGGACTTGTAGTTTTGTTTTTAGAGAATTTTGAATTTTGCAAGTTTGATAGTGTTTAGACGCTTGGTTAAGGAGTTATGACGATTTAAACATTTTTAAAAGTCATTTTCTCCAAACGTGAATTTTTCAACTCCAATTAAATTGTATGCGAAGGATATCGACTCACAGAGCACAAAAATGTATTTTCTATAAGTTTTGGACTTGTAGTTTTGTTTTTAGAGAATTTTGAATTTTGCAAGTTTGATAGTGTTTAGACGCTTAGTTAAGGAGTTATGACGATTTAAACATTTTTAAAAGTCATTTTCTCCAAACCTGAATTTTTCAACTCCAATTGAATTGTATGCGAAGGATATCGACTCACAGAGCACAAAAATGTATTTTCTATAAGTTTTGGACTTGTAGTTTTGTTTTTAGAGAATTTTGAATTTTGCAAGTTTGATAGTGTTTAGACGCTTGGTTAAGGAGTTATGACGATTTAAACATTTTTAAAAGTCATTTTCTCCAAACGTGAATTTTTCAACTCCAATTAAATTGTATGCGAAGGATATCGACTCACAGAGCACAAAAATGTATTTTCTATAAGTTTTGGACTTGTAGTTTTGTTTTTAGAGAATTTTGAATTTTGCAAGTTTGATAGTGTTTAGACGCTTAGTTAAGGAGTTATGACGATTTAAACATTTTTAAAAGTCATTTTCTCCAAACGTGAATTTTTCAACTCCAATTGAATTGTATGCGAAGGATATCGACTCACAGAGCACAAAAATGTATTTTTTATAAGTTTTGGACTTGTAGTTTTGTTTTTAGAGAATTTTGAATTTTGCAAGTTTGATAGTGTTTAGACGCTTAGTTAAGGAGTTATGACGATTTAAACATTTTTAAAAGTCATTTTCTCCAAACGTGAATTTTTCAACTCCAATTGAATTGTATGCGAAGGATATCGACTCACAGAGCACAAAAATGTATTTTCTATAAGTTTGGGACTTGTAGTTTTGTTTTTAGAGAATTTTGAATTTTGCAAGTTTGATAGTGTTTAGACGCTTAGTTAAGGAGTTATGACGATTTAAACATTTTTAAAAGTCATTTTCTCCAAACCTGAATTTTTCAACTCCAATTGAATTGTATGCGAAGGATATCGACTCACAGAGCACAAAAATGTATTTTTTATAAGTTTTGGACTTGTGGTTTTGTTTTTAGAGAATTTTGAATTTTGCAAGTTTGATAGTGTTTAGACGCTTAGTTAAGGAGTTATGACGATTTAAACATTTTTAAAAGTCATTTTCTCCAAACGTGAATTTTTCAACTCCAATTGAATTGTATGCGAAGGATATCGACTCACAGAGCACAAAAATGTATTTTTTATAAGTTTTGGACTTGTAGTTTTGTTTTTAGAGAATTTTGAATTTTGCAAGTTTGATAGTGTTTAGACGCTTAGTTAAGGAGTTATGACGATTTAAACATTTTTAAAAGTCATTTTCTCCAAACGTGAATTTTTCAACTCCAATTGAATTGTATGTGAAGGATATCGACTCACAGAGCACAAAAATGTATTTTCTATAAGTTTTGGACTTGTAGTTTTGTTTTTAGAGAATTTTGAATTTTGCAAGTTTGATAGTGTTTAGACGCTTGTTTAAGGAGTTATGACGATTTAAACATTTTTAAAAGTCATTTTCTCCAAACGTGAATTTTTCAACTCCAATTGAATTGTATGCGAAGGATATCGACTCACAGAGCACAAAAATGTATTTTTTATAAGTTTTGGACTTGTAGTTTTGTTTTTAGAGAATTTTGAATTTTGCAAGTTTGATAGTGTTTAGACGCTTAGTTAAGGAGTTATGACGATTTAAACATTTTTAAAAGTCATTTTCTCCAAACGTGAATTTTTCAACTCCAATTGAATTGTATGCGAAGGATATCGACTCACAGAGCACAAAAATGTATTTTCTATAAGTTTTGGACTTGTAGTTTTGTTTTTAGAGAATTTTGAATTTTGCAAGTTTGATAGTGTTTAGACGCTTAGTTAAGGAGTTATGACGATTTAAACATTTTTAAAAGTCATTTTCTCCAAACCTGAATTTTTCAACTCCAATTGAATTGTATGCGAAGGATATCGACTCACAGAGCACAAAAATGTATTTTCTATAAGTTTTGGACTTGTAGTTTTGTTTTTAGAGAATTTTGAATTTTGCAAGTTTGATAGTGTTTAGACGCTTGGTTAAGGAGTTATGACGATTTAAACATTTTTAAAAGTCATTTTCTCCAAACGTGAATTTTTCAACTCCAATTAAATTGTATGCGAAGGATATCGACTCACAGAGCACAAAAATGTATTTTCTATAAGTTTTGGACTTGTAGTTTTGTTTTTAGAGAATTTTGAATTTTGCAAGTTTGATAGTGTTTAGACGCTTAGTTAAGGAGTTATGACGATTTAAACATTTTTAAAAGTCATTTTCTCCAAACGTGAATTTTTCAACTCCAATTAAATTGTATGCGAAGGATATCGACTCACAGAGCACAAAAATGTATTTTCTATAAGTTTTGGACTTGTAGTTTTGTTTTTAGAGAATTTTGAATTTTGCAAGTTTGATAGTGTTTAGACGCTTGGTTAAGGAGTTATGACGATTTAAACATTTTTAAAAGTCATTTTCTCCAAACGTGAATTTTTCAACTCCAATTGAATTGTATGCGAAGGATATCGACTCACAGAGCACAAAAATGTATTTTCTATAAGTTTTGGACTTGTAGTTTTGTTTTTAGAGAATTTTGAATTTTGCAAGTTTGATAGTGTTTAGACGCTTAGTTAAGGAGTTATGACGATTTAAACATTTTTAAAAGTCATTTTCTCCAAACGTGAATTTTTCAACTCCAATTCAATTGTATGCGAAGAATATCGACTCACAGAGCACAAAAATGTATTTTCTATAAGTTTTGGACTTGTAGTTTTGTTTTTAGAGAATTTTGAATTTTGCAAGTTTGATAGTGTTTAGACGCTTGGTTAAGGAGTTATGACGATTTAAACATTTTTAAAAGTCATTTTCTCCAAACGTGAATTTTTCAACTCCAATTCAATTGTATGCGAAGAATATCGACTCACAGAGCACAAAAATGTATTTTCTATAAGTTTTGGACTTGTAGTTTTGTTTTTAGAGAATTTTGAATTTTGCAAGTTTGATAGTGTTTAGACGCTTGGTTAAGGAGTTATGACGATTTAAACATTTTTAAAAGTCATTTTCTCCAAACGTGAATTTTTCAACTCCAATTGAATTGTATGCGAAGGATATCGACTCACAGAGCACAAAAATGTATTTTTTATAAGTTTTGGACTTGTAGTTTTGTTTTTAGAGAATTTTGAATTTTGCAAGTTTGATAGTGTTTTGACGAGTTATGACGATTTAAACATTTTTAAAAGTCATTTTCTCCAAACGTGAATTTTTCAACTCCAATTGAATTGTATGCGAAGGATATCGACTCACAGAGCACAAAAATGTATTTTCTATAAGTTTTGGACTTGTAGTTTTGTTTTTAGAGAATTTTGAATTTTGCAAGTTTGATAGTGTTTTGACGAGTTATGACGATTTAAACATTTTTAAAAGTCATTTTCTCCAAACGTGAATTTTTCAACTCCAATTGAATTGTATGCGAAGGATATCGACTCACAGAGCACAAAAATGTATTTTCTATAAGTTTTGGACTTGTAGTTTTGTTTTTAGAGAATTTTGAATTTTGCAAGTTTGATAGTGTTTAGACGCTTGGTTAAGGAGTTATGACGATTTAAACATTTTTAAAAGTCATTTTCTCCAAACGTGAATTTTTCAACTCCAATTGAATTGTATGCGAAGGATATCGACTCACAGAGCACAAAAATGTATTTTTTATAAGTTTTGGACTTGTAGTTTTGTTTTTAGAGAATTTTGAATTTTGCAAGTTTGATAGTGTTTAGACGCTTAGTTAAGGAGTTATTACGATTTAAACATTTTTAAAAGTCATTTTCTCCAAACGTGAATTTTTCAACTCCAATTGAATTGTATGCAAAGGATATCGACTCACAGAGCACAAAAATGTATTTTTTATAAGTTTTGGACTTGTAGTTTTGTTTTTAGAGAATTTTGAATTTTGCAAGTTTGATAGTGTTTAGACGCTTAGTTAAGGAGTTATGACGATTTAAACATTTTTAAAAGTCATTTTCTCCAAACGTGAATTTTTCAACTCCAATTGAATTGTATGCGAAGGATATCGACTCACAGAGCACAAAAATGTATTTTCTATAAGTTTTGGACTTGTAGTTTTGTTTTTAGAGAATTTTGAATTTTGCAAGTTTGATAGTGTTTAGACGCTTGGTTAAGGAGTTATGACGATTTAAACATTTTTAAAAGTCATTTTCTCCAAACGTGAATTTTTCAACTCCAATTGAATTGTATGCGAAGGATATCGACTCACAAAGCACAAAAATGTATTTTTTATAAGTTTTGGACTTGTAGTTTTGTTTTTAGAGAATTTTGAATTTTGCAAGTTTGATAGTGTTTAGACGCTTAGTTAAGGAGTTATGACGATTTAAACATTTTTAAAAGTCATTTTCTCCAAACGTGAATTTTTCAACTCCAATTGAATTGTATGCGAAGGATATCGACTCACAGAGCACAAAAATGTATTTTCTATAAGTTTTGGACTTGTAGTTTTGTTGTTTGATAGTGTTTAGACGCTTAGTTAAGGAGTTATGACGATTTATTATCATTTTCTCCAAACGTGAATTTTTCAACTTCAATTGAATTGTATGCGAATTATATCGACTCACAGAGCACAAAAATGTATTTTCTATAAGTTTTGGACTTGTAGTTTTGTTTTTAGAGAATTTTGAATTTTGCAAGTTTGATAGTGTTTAGACGCTTGGTTAAGGAGTTATGACGATTTAAACATTTTTAAAAGTCATTTTCTCCAAACGTGAATTTTTCAACTCCAATTGAATTGTATGCGAAGGATATCGACTCACAGAGCACAAAAATGTATTTTTTATAAGTTTTGGACTTGTAGTTTTGTTTTTAGAGAATTTTGAATTTTGCAAGTTTGATAGTGTTTAGACGCTTAGTTAAGGAGTTATGACGATTTAAACATTTTTAAAAGTCATTTTCTCCAAACGTGAATTTTTCAACTCCAATTGAATTGTATGCAAAGGATATCGACTCACAGAGCACAAAAATGTATTTTTTATAAGTTTTGGACTTGTAGTTTTGTTTTTAGAAAATTTTGAATTTTGCAAGTTTGATAGTGTTTAGACGCTTAGTTAAGGAGTTATGACGATTTAAACATTTTTAAAAGTCATTTTCTCCAAACGTGAATTTTTCAACTCCAATTGAATTGTATGCGAAGGATATCGACTCACAGAGCACAAAAATGTATTTTTTATAAGTTTTGGACTTGTAGTTTTGTTTTTAGAGAATTTTGAATTTTGCAAGTTTGATAGTGTTTAGACGCTTAGTTAAGGAGTTATGACGATTTAAACATTTTTAAAAGTCATTTTCTCCAAACGTGAATTTTTCAACTCCAATTGAATTGTATGCGAAGGATATCGACTCACAGAGCACAAAAATGTATTTTCTATAAGTTTTGGACTTGTAGTTTTGTTTTTAGAGAATTTTGAATTTTGCAAGTTTGATAGTGTTTAGACGCTTGGTTAAGGAGTTATGACGATTTAAACATTTTTAAAAGTCATTTTCTCCAAACGTGAATTTTTCAACTCCAATTGAATTGTATGCGAAGGATATCGACTCACAGAGCACAAAAATGTATTTTCTATAAGTTTTGGACTTGTAGTTTTGTTTTTAGAGAATTTTGAATTTTGCAAGTTTGATAGTGTTTAGACGCTTAGTTAAGGAGTTATGACGATTTAAACATTTTTAAAAGTCATTTTCTCCAAACGTGAATTTTTCAACTCCAATTGAATTGTATGCGAAGGATATCGACTCACAGAGCACAAAAATGTATTTTCTATAAGTTTTGGACTTGTAGTTTTGTTTTTAGAGAATTTTGAATTTTGCAAGTTTGATAGTGTTTAGACGCTTGGTTAAGGAGTTATGACGATTTAAACATTTTTAAAAGTCATTTTCTCCAAACGTGAATTTTTCAACTCCAATTGAATTGTATGCGAAGGATATCGACTCACAAAGCACAAAAATGTATTTTTTATAAGTTTTGGACTTGTAGTTTTGTTTTTAGAGAATTTTGAATTTTGCAAGTTTGATAGTGTTTAGACGCTTAGTTAAGGAGTTATGACGATTTAAACATTTTTAAAAGTCATATTCTCCAAACGTGAATTTTTCAACTCCAATTGAATTGTATGCGAAGGATATCGACTCACAGAGCACAAAAATGTATTTTCTATAAGTTTTGGACTTGTAGTTTTGTTTTTAGAGAATTTTGAATTTTGCAAGTTTGATAGTGTTTAGACGCTTGGTTAAGGAGTTATGACGATTTAAACATTTTTAAAAGTCATTTTCTCCAAACGTGAATTTTTCAACTCCAATTGAATTGTAAGCGAAGGATATCGACTCACAGAGCACAAAAATGTATTTTCTATAAGTTTTGGACTTGTAGTTTTGTTTATAGAGAATTTTGAATTTTGCAAGTTTGATAGTGTTTAGACGCTTAGTTAAGGAGTTATGACGATTTAAACATTTTTAAAAGTCATTTTCTCCAAATGTAAATTTTTCAACTCCAATTGAATTGTATGCGAAGGATATCGACTCACAGAGCACAAAAATGTATTTTCTATAAGTTTTGGACTTGTAGTTTTGTTGTTTGATAGTGTTTAGACGCTTAGTTAAGGAGTTATGACGATTTATTATCATTTTCTCCAAACGTGAATTTTTCAACTCCAATTGAATTGTATGCGAAGGATATCGACTCACAGAGCACAAAAATGTATTTTCTATAAGTTTTGGACTTGTAGTTTTGTTTTTAGAGAATTTTGAATTTTGCAAGTTTGATAGTGTTTAGACGCTTGGTTAAGGAGTTATGACGATTTAAACATTTTTAAAAGTCATTTTCTCCAAACGTGAATTTTTCAACTCCAATTGAATTGTAAGCGAAGGATATCGACTCACAGAGCACAAAAATGTATTTTCTATAAGTTTTGGACTTGTAGTTTTGTTTATAGAGAATTTTGAATTTTGCAAGTTTGATAGTGTTTAGACGCTTGGTTAAGGAGTTATGACGATTTAAACATTTTTAAAAGTCATTTTCTCCAAACGTGAATTTTTCAACTCCAATTGAATTGTAAGCGAAGGATATCGACTCACAGAGCACAAAAATGTATTTTCTATAAGTTTTGGACTTGTAGTTTTGTTTATAGAGAATTTTGAATTTTGCAAGTTTGATAGTGTTTAGACGCTTGGTTAAGGAGTTATGACGATTTAAACATTTTTAAAAGTCATTTTCTCCAAACGTGAATTTTTCAACTCCAATTGAATTGTAAGCGAAGGATATCGACTCACAGAGCACAAAAATGTATTTTCTATAAGTTTTTTTTCTCCAAACGTGAATTTTTCAACTCCAATTGAATTGTATGCGAAGGATATCGACTCACAGAGCACAAAAATGTATTTTTTATAAGTTTTGGACTTGTAGTTTTGTTTTTAGAGAATTTTGAATTTTGCAAGTTTGATAGTGTTTAGACGCTTAGTTAAGGAGTTATGACGATTTAAACATTTTTAAAAGTCATTTTCTCCAAACGTGAATTTTTCAACTCCAATTGAATTGTATGCGAAGGATATCGACTCACAGAGCACAAAAATGTATTTTCTATAAGTTTTGGACTTGTAGTTTTGTTGTTTGATAGTGTTTAGACGCTTAGTTAAGGAGTTATGACGATTTATTATCATTTTCTCCAAACGTGAATTTTTCAACTTCAATTGAATTGTATGCGAATTATATCGACTCACAGAGCACAAAAATGTATTTTCTATAAGTTTTGGACTTGTAGTTTTGTTTTTAGAGAATTTTGAATTTTGCAAGTTTGATAGTGTTTAGACGCTTGGTTAAGGAGTTATGACGATTTAAACATTTTTAAAAGTCATTTTCTCCAAACGTGAATTTTTCAACTCCAATTGAATTGTATGCGAAGGATATCGACTCACAGAGCACAAAAATGTATTTTTTATAAGTTTTGGACTTGTAGTTTTGTTTTTAGAGAATTTTGAATTTTGCAAGTTTGATAGTGTTTAGACGCTTAGTTAAGGAGTTATGACGATTTAAACATTTTTAAAAGTCATTTTCTCCAAACTTGAATTTTTCAACTCCAATTGAATTGTATGCAAAGGATATCGACTCACAGAGCACAAAAATGTATTTTTTATAAGTTTTGGACTTGTAGTTTTGTTTTTAGAGAATTTTGAATTTTGCAAGTTTGATAGTGTTTAGACGCTTAGTTAAGGAGTTATGACGATTTAAACATTTTTAAAAGTCATTTTCTCCAAACGTGAATTTTTCAACTCCAATTGAATTGTATGCGAAGGATATCGACTCACAGAGCACAAAAATGTATTTTTTATAAGTTTTGGACTTGTAGTTTTGTTTTTAGAGAATTTTGAATTTTGCAAGTTTGATAGTGTTTAGACGCTTGCTTAAGGAGTTATGACGATTTAAACATTTTTAAAAGTCATTTTCTCCAAACGTGAATTTTTCAACTCCAATTGAATTGTATGCGAAGGATATCGACTCACAGAGCACAAAAATGTATTTTCTATAAGTTTTGGACTTGTAGTTTTGTTTTTAGAGAATTTTGAATTTTGCAAGTTTGATAGTGTTTAGACGCTTAGTTAAGGAGTTATGACGATTTAAACATTTTTAAAAGTCATTTTCTCCAAACGTGAATTTTTCAACTCCAATTGAATTGTATGCGAAGGATATCGACTCACAGAGCACAAAAATGTATTTTCTATAAGTTTTGGACTTGTAGTTTTGTTTTTAGAGAATTTTGAATTTTGCAAGTTTGATAGTGTTTAGACGCTTGGTTAAGGAGTTATGACGATTTAAACATTTTTAAAAGTGATTTTCTCCAAACGTGAATTTTTCAACTCCAATTGAATTGTATGCGAAGGATATCGACTCACAGAGCACAAAAATGTATTTTCTATAAGTTTTGGACTTGTAGTTTTGTTTTTAGAGAATTTTGAATTTTGCAAGTTTGATAGTGTTTAGACGCTTGGTTAAGGAGTTATGACGATTTAAACATTTTTAAAAGTCATTTTCTCCAAACGTGAATTTTTCAACTCCAATTGAATTGTATGCGAAGGATATCGACTCACAGAGCACAAAAATGTATTTTCTATAAGTTTTGGACTTGTAGTTTTGTTTTTAGAGAATTTTGAATTTTGCAAGTTTGATAGTGTTTAGACGCTTGGTTAAGGAGTTATGACGATTTAAACATTTTTAAAAGTCATTTTCTCCAAACGTGAATTTTTCAACTCCAATTGAATTGTATGTGAAGGATATCGACTCACAGAGCACAAAAATGTATTTTCTATAAGTGTTGGACTTGTAGTTTTGTTTTTAAAGAATTTTGAATTTTGCAAGTTTGATAGTGTTTAGACGCTTAGTTAAGGAGTTATGACGATTTAAACATTTTTAAAAGTCATTTTCTCTAAACGTGAATTTTTCAACTCCAATTCAATTATATGCGAAGAATATCGACTCACAGAGCACAAAAATGTATTTTCTATAAGTGTTGGACTTGTAGTTTTGTTTTTAGAGAATTTTGAATTTTGCAAGTTTGATAGTGTTTAGACGCTTGGTTAAGGAGTTATGACGATTTAAACATTTTTAAAAGTCATTTTCTCCAAACGTGAATTTTTCAACTCCAATTGAATTGTATGCGAAGGATATCGACTCACAGAGCACAAAAATGTATTTTTTTATAAGTTTTGGACTTGTAGTTTTGTTTTTAGAGAATTTTGAATTTTGCAAGTTTGATAGTGTTTAGACGCTTAGTTAAGGAGTTATGACGATTTAAACATTTTTAAAAGTCATTTTCTCCAAACGTGAATTTTTCAACTCCAATTGAATTGTATGCGAAGGATATCGACTCACAGAGCACAAAAATGTATTTTCTATAAGTTTTGGACTTGTAGTTTTGTTTTTAGAGAATTTTGAATTTTGCAAGTTTGATAGTGTTTAGACGCTTGGTTAAGGAGTTATGACGATTTAAACATTTTTAAAAGTCATTTTCTCCAAACGTGAATTTTTCAACTCCAATTGAATTGTATGCGAAGGATATCGACTCACAGAGCACAAAAATGTATTTTCTATAAGTTTTGGACTTGTAGTTTTGTTTTTAGAGAATTTTGAATTTTGCAAGTTTGATAGTGTTTAGACGCTTGGTTAAGGAGTTATGACGATTTAAACATTTTTAAAAGTCATTTTCTCCAAACGTGAATTTTTCAACTCCAATTGAATTGTATGCGAAGGATATCGACTCACAGAGCACAAAAATGTATTTATAAGTTTTGGACTTGTAGTTTTGTTTTTAGAGAATTTTGAATTTTGCAAGTTTGATAGTGTTTAGACGCTTAGTTAAGGAGTTATGACGATTTAAACATTTTTAAAAGTCATTTTCTCCAAACGTGAATTTTTCAACTCCAATTGAATTGTATGCGAAGGATATCGACTCACAGAGCACAAAAATGTATTTTTTATAAGTTTTGGACTTGTAGTTTTGTTTTTAGAGAATTTTGAATTTTGCAAGTTTGATAGTGTTTAGACGCTTAGTTAAGGAGTTATGACGATTTAAACATTTTTAAAAGTCATTTTCTCCAAACGTGAATTTTTCAACTCCAATTGAATTGTATGCGAAGGATATCGACTCACAGAGCACAAAAATGTATTTTCTATAAGTTTTGGACTTGTAGTTTTGTTTTTAGAGAATTTTGAATTTTGCAAGTTTGATAGTGTTTAGACGCTTAGTTAAGGAGTTATGACGATTTAAACATTTTTAAAAGTCATTTTCTCCAAACGTGAATTTTTCAACTCCAATTGAATTGTATGCGAAGGATATCGACTCACAGAGCACAAAAATGTATTTTCTATAAGTTTTGGACTTGTAGTTTTGTTTTTAGAGAATTTTGAATTTTGCAAGTTTGATAGTGTTTAGACGCTTAGTTAAGGAGTTATGACGATTTAAACATTTTTAAAAGTCATTTTCTCCAAACGTGAATTTTTCAACTCCAATTGAATTGTTTGCGAAGGATATCGACTCACAGAGCACAAAAATGTATTTTCTATAAGTTTTGGACTTGTAGTTTTGTTTTTAGAGAATTTTGAATTTTGCAAGTTTGATAGTGTTTAGACGCTTAGTTAAGGAGTTATGACGATTTAAACATTTTTAAAAGTCATTTTCTCCAAACGTGAATTTTTCAACTCCAATTGAATTGTATGCGAAGGATATCGACTCACAGAGCACAAAAATGTATTTTTTATAAGTTTTGGACTTGTAGTTTTGTTTTTAGAGAATTTTGAATTTTGCAAGTTTGATAGTGTTTAGACGCTTAGTTAAGGAGTTATGACGATTTAAACATTTTTAAAAGTCATTTTCTCCAAACGTGAATTTTTCAACTCCAATTGAATTGTATGCGAAGGATATCGACTCACAGAGCACAAAAATGTATTTTCTATAAGTTTTGGACTTGTAGTTTTGTTTTTAGAGAATTTTGAATTTTGCAAGTTTGATAGTGTTTAGACGCTTAGTTAAGGAGTTATGACGATTTAAACATTTTTAAAAGTCATTTTCTCCAAACGTGAATTTTTCAACTCCAATTGAATTGTATGCGAAGGATATCGACTCACAGAGCACAAAAATGTATTTTCTATAAGTTTTGGACTTGTAGTTTTGTCTTTAGAGAATTTTGAATTTTGCAAGTTTGATAGTGTTTAGACGCTTGGTTAAGGAGTTATGACGATTTAAACATTTTTAAAAGTCATTTTCTCCAAACGTGAATTTTTCAACTCCAATTGAATTGTATGCGAAGGATATCGACTCACAGAGCACAAAAATGTATTTTCTATAAGTTTTGGACTTGTAGTTTTGTTTTTAGAGAATTTTGAATTTTGCAAGTTTGATAGTGTTTAGACGCTTGGTTAAGGAGTTATGACGATTCAAACATTTTTAAAAGTCATTTTCTCCAAACGTGAATTTTTCAACTCCAATTGAATTGTATGCGAAGGATATCGACTCACAGAGCACAAAAATGTATTTTTTATAAGTTTTGGACTTGTAGTTTTGTTTTTAGAGAATTTTGAATTTTGCAAGTTTGATAGTGTTTAGACGCTTAGTTAAGGAGTTATGACGATTTAAACATTTTTAAAAGTCATTTTCTCCAAACGTGAATTTTTCAACTCCAATTGAATTGTATGCGAAGGATATCGACTCACAGAGCACAAAAATGTATTTTTTATAAGTTTTGGACTTGTAGTTTTGTTTTTAGAGAATTTTGAATTTTGCAAGTTTGATAGTGTTTAGACGCTTAGTTAAGGAGTTATGACGATTTAAACATTTTTAAAAGTCATTTTCTCCAAACGTGAATTTTTCAACTCCAATTGAATTGTATGCGAAGGATATCGACTCACAGAGCACAAAAATGTATTTTCTATAAGTTTTGGACTTGTAGTTTTGTTTTTAGAGAATTTTGAATTTTGCAAGTTTGATAGTGTTTAGACGCTTAGTTAAGGAGTTATGACGATTTAAACATTTTTAAAAGTCATTTTCTCCAAACGTGAATTTTTCAACTCCAATTGAATTGTATGCGAAGGATATCGACTCACAGAGCACAAAAATGTATTTTCTATAAGTTTTGGACTTGTAGTTTTGTCTTTAGAGAATTTTGAATTTTGCAAGTTTGATAGTGTTTAGACGCTTGGTTAAGGAGTTATGACGATTTAAACATTTTTAAAAGTCATTTTCTCCAAACGTGAATTTTTCAACTCCAATTGAATTGTATGCGAAGGATATCGACTCACAGAGCACAAAAATGTATTTTCTATAAGTTTTGGACTTGTAGTTTTGTTTTTAGAGAATTTTGAATTTTGCAAGTTTGATAGTGTTTAGACGCTTGGTTAAGGAGTTATGACGATTCAAACATTTTTAAAAGTCATTTTCTCCAAACGTGAATTTTTCAACTCCAATTGAATTGTATGCGAAGGATATCGACTCACAGAGCACAAAAATGTATTTTTTATAAGTTTTGGACTTGTAGTTTTGTTTTTAGAGAATTTTGAATTTTGCAAGTTTGATAGTGTTTAGACGCTTAGTTAAGGAGTTATGACGATTTAAACATTTTTAAAAGTCATTTTCTCCAAACGTGAATTTTTCAACTCCAATTAAATTGTATGCGAAGGATATCGACTCACAGAGCACAAAAATGTATTTTCTATAAGTTTTGGACTTGTAGTTTTGTTGTTTGATAGTGTTTAGACGCTTAGTTAAGGAGTTATGACGATTTAAACATTTTTAAAAGTCATTTTCTCCAAACGTGAATTTTTCAACTCCAATTGAATTGTATGCGAAGGATATCGACTCACAGAGCACAAAAATGTATTTATAAGTTTTGGACTTGTAGTTTTGTTTTTAGAGAATTTTGAATTTTGCAAGTTTGATAGTGTTTAGACGCTTAGTTAAGGAGTTATGACGATTTAAACATTTTTAAAAGTCATTTTCTCCAAACGTGAATTTTTCAACTCCAATTGAATTGTATGCGAAGGATATCGACTCACAGAGCACAAAAATGTATTTTTTATAAGTTTTGGACTTGTAGTTTTGTTTTTAGAGAATTTTGAATTTTGCAAGTTTGATAGTGTTTAGACGCTTAGTTAAGGAGTTATGACGATTTAAACATTTTTAAAAGTCATTTTCTCCAAACGTGAATTTTTCAACTCCAATTGAATTGTATGCGAAGGATATCGACTCACAGAGCACAAAAATGTATTTTCTATAAGTTTTGGACTTGTAGTTTTGTTTTTAGAGAATTTTGAATTTTGCAAGTTTGATAGTGTTTAGACGCTTGGTTAAGGAGTTATGGCGATTTAAACATTTTTAAAAGTCATTTTCTCCAAACGTGAATTTTTCAACTCCAATTGAATTGTATGCGAAGGATATCGACTCACAGAGCACAAAAATGTATTTATAAGTTTTGGACTTGTAGTTTTGTTTTTAGAGAATTTTGAATTTTGCAAGTTTGATAGTGTTTAGACGCTTAGTTAAGGAGTTATGACGATTTAAACATTTTTAAAAGTCATTTTCTCCAAACGTGAATTTTTCAACTCCAATTGAATTGTATGCGAAGGATATCGACTCACAGAGCACAAAAATGTATTTATAAGTTTTGGACTTGTAGTTTTGTTTTTAGAGAATTTTGAATTTTGCAAGTTTGATAGTGTTTAGACGCTTAGTTAAGGAGTTATGACGATTTAAACATTTTTAAAAGTCATTTTCTCCAAACGTGAATTTTTCAACTCCAATTGAATTGTATGCGAAGGATATCGACTCACAGAGCACAAAAATGTATTTTTTATAAGTTTTGGACTTGTAGTTTTGTTTTTAGAGAATTTTGAATTTTGCAAGTTTGATAGTGTTTAGACGCTTAGTTAAGGAGTTATGACGATTTAAACATTTTTAAAAGTCATTTTCTCCAAACGTGAATTTTTCAACTCCAATTGAATTGTATGCGAAGGATATCGACTCACAGAGCACAAAAATGTATTTTCTATAAGTTTTGGACTTGTAGTTTTGTTTTTAGAGAATTTTGAATTTTGCAAGTTTGATAGTGTTTAGACGCTTGGTTAAGGAGTTATGGCGATTTAAACATTTTTAAAAGTCATTTTCTCCAAACGTGAATTTTTCAACTCCAATTGAATTGTATGCGAAGGATATCGACTCACAGAGCACAAAAATGTATTTATAAGTTTTGGACTTGTAGTTTTGTTTTTAGAGAATTTTGAATTTTGCAAGTTTGATAGTGTTTAGACGCTTAGTTAAGGAGTTATGACGATTTAAACATTTTTAAAAGTCATTTTCTCCAAACGTGAATTTTTCAACTCCAATTGAATTGTATGCGAAGGATATCGACTCACAGAGCACAAAAATGTATTTTCTATAAGTTTTGGACTTGTAGTTTTGTTTTTAGAGAATTTTGAATTTTGCAAGTTTGATAGTGTTTAGACGCTTAGTTAAGGAGTTATGACGATTTAAACATTTTTAAAAGTCATTTTCTCCAAACGTGAATTTTTCAACTCCAATTGAATTGTATGCGAAGGATATCGACTCACAGAGCACAAAAATGTATTTTTTATAAGTTTTGGACTTGTAGTTTTGTTTTTAGAGAATTTTGAATTTTGCAAGTTTGATAGTGTTTAGACGCTTAGTTAAGGAGTTATGACGATTTAAACATTTTTAAAAGTCATTTTCTCCAAACGTGAATTTTTCAACTCCAATTGAATTGTATGCGAAGGATATCGACTCACAGAGCAAAAAAATGTATTTTTTATAAGTTTTGGACTTGTAGTTTTGTTTTTAGAGAATTTTGAATTTTGCAAGTTTGATAGTGTTTAGACGCTTGGTTAAGGAGTTATGACGATTTAAACATTTTTAAAAGTCATTTTCTCCAAACGTGAATTTTTCAACTCCAATTGAATTGTATGCGAAGGATATCGACTCACAGAGCACAAAAATGTATTTTCTATAAGTTTTGGACTTGTAGTTTTGTTTTTAGAGAATTTTGAATTTTGCAAGTTTGATAGTGTTTAGACGCTTGGTTAAGGAGTTATGACGATTTAAACATTTTTAAAAGTCATTTTCTCCAAACGTGAATTTTTCAACTCCAATTGAATTGTATGCGAAGGATATCGACTCACAGAGCACAAAAATGTATTTTCTATAAGTTTTGGACTTGTAGTTTTGTTTTTAGAGAATTTTGAATTTTGCAAGTTTGATAGTGTTTAGACGCTTGGTTAAGGAGTTATGACGATTTAAACATTTTTAAAAGTCATTTTCTCCAAACGTGAATTTTTCAACTCCAATTGAATTGTATGCGAAGGATATCGACTCACAGAGCACAAAAATGTATTTTTTATAAGTTTTGGACTTGTAGTTTTGTTTTTAGAGAATTTTGAATTTTGCAAGTTTGATAGTGTTTAGACGCTTGGTTAAGGAGTTATGACGATTTAAACATTTTTAAAAGTCATTTTCCCCAAACGTGAATTTTTCAACTCCAATTGAATTGTATGCGAAGGATATCGACTCACAGAGCACAAAAATGTATTTTCTATAAGTTTTGGACTTGTAGTTTTGTTTTTAGAGAATTTTGAATTTTGCAAGTTTGATAGTGTTTAGACGCTTGGTTAAGGAGTTATGACGATTTAAACATTTTTAAAAGTCATTTTCTCCAAACGTGAATTTTTGTTTAGACGCTTGGTTAAGGAGTTATGACGATTTAAACATTTTTAAAAGTCATTTTCTCCAAACGTGAATTTTTCAACTCCAATTGAATTGTATGCGAAGGATATCGACTCACAGAGCACAAAAATGTATTTTCTATAAGTTTTGGACTTGTAGTTTTGTTTTTAGAGAATTTTGAATTTTGCAAGTTTGATAGTGTTTAGACGCTTGGTTAAGGAGTTATGACGATTTAAACATTTTTAAAAGTCATTTTCTCCAAACGTGAATTTTTCAACTCCAATTGAATTGTATGCGAAGGATATCGACTCACAGAGCACAAAAATGTATTTTTTATAAGTTTTGGACTTGTAGTTTTGTTTTTAGAGAATTTTGAATTTTGCAAGTTTGATAGTGTTTAGACGCTTGGTTAAGGAGTTATGACGATTTAAACATTTTTAAAAGTCATTTTCTCCAAACGTGAATTTTTCAACTCCAATTGAATTGTATGCGAAGGATATCGACTCACAGAGCACAAAAATGTATTTTCTATAAGTTTTGGACTTGTAGTTTTGTTTTTAGAGAATTTTGAATTTTGCAAGTTTGATAGTGTTTAGACGCTTGGTTAAGGAGTTATGACGATTTAAACATTTTTAAAAGTCATTTTCTCCAAACGTGAATTTTTCAACTCCAATTGAATTGTATGCGAAGGATATCGACTCACAGAGCACAAAAATGTATTTTTTATAAGTTTTGGACTTGTAGTTTTGTTTTTAGAGAATTTTGAATTTTACAAGTTTGATAGTGTTTAGACGCTTAGTTAAGGAGTTATGACGATTTAAACATTTTTAAAAGTCATTTTCTCCAAACGTGAATTTTTCAACTCCAATTGAATTGTATGCGAAGGATATCGACTCACAGAGCACAAAAATGTATTTTCTATAAGTTTTGGACTTGTAGTTTTGTTTTTAGAGAATTTTGAATTTTGCAAGTTTGATAGTGTTTAGACGCTTGGTTAAGGAGTTATGACGATTTAAACATTTTTAAAAGTCATTTTCTCCAAACGTGAATTTTTCAACTCCAATTGAATTGTATGCGAAGGATATCGACTCACAGAGCACAAAAATGTATTTTCTATAAGTTTTGGACTTGTAGTTTTGTTTTTAGAGAATTTTGAATTTTGCAAGTTTGATAGTGCTTACACGCTTGGTTAAGGAGTTATGACGATTTAAACATTTTTAAAAGTCATTTTCTCCAAACGTGAATTTTTCAACTCCAATTGAATTGTATGCGAAGGATATCGACTCACAGAGCACAAAAATGTATTTTTTATAAGTTTTGGACCTGTAGTTTTGTTTTTAGAGAATTTTGAATTTTGCAAGTTTGATAGTGTTTAGACGCTAAGTTAAGGAGTTATGACGATTTAAACATTTTTAAAAGTCATTTTCTCCAAACGTGAATTTTTCAACTCCAATTGAATTGTATGCGAAGGATATCGACTCACAGAGCACAAAAATGTATTTTCTATAAGTTTTGGACTTGTAGTTTTGTTGTTTGATAGTGTTTAGACGCTTAGTTAAGGAGTTATGACGATTTAAACATTTTTAAAAGTCATTTTCTCCAAACGTGAATTTTTCAACTTCAATTGAATTGTATGCGAAGGATATCGACTCACAGAGCACAAAAATGTATTTTCTATAAGTTTTGGACTTGTAGTTTTGTTTTTAGAGAATTTTGAATTTTGCAAGTTTGATAGTGTTTAGACGCTTGGTTAAGGAGTTATGACGATTTAAACATTTTTAAAAGTCATTTTCTCCAAACGTGAATTTTTCAACTCCAATTGAATTGTATGCGAAGGATATCGACTCACAGAGCACAAAAATGTATTTTCTATAAGTTTTGGACTTGTAGTTTTGTTTTTAGAGAATTTTGAATTTTGCAAGTTTGATAGTGTTTAGACGCTTGGTTAAGGAGTTATGACGATTTAAACATTTTTAAAAGTCATTTTCTCCAAACGTGAATTTTTCAACTCCAATTGAATTGTATGCGAAGGATATCGACTCACAGAGCACAAAAATGTATTTTTTATAAGTTTTGGACTTGTAGTTTTGTTTTTAGAGAATTTTGAATTTTGCAAGTTTGATAGTGTTTAGACGCTTGGTTAAGGAGTTATGACGATTTAAACATTTTTAAAAGTCATTTTCTCCAAACGTGAATTTTTCAACTCCAATTGAATTGTATGCGAAGGATATCGACTCACAGAGCACAAAAATGTATTTTCTATAAGTTTTGGACTTGTAGTTTTGTTTTTAGAGAATTTTGAATTTTGCAAGTTTGATAGTGTTTAGACGCTTGGTTAAGGAGTTATGACGATTTAAACATTTTTAAAAGTCATTTTCTCCAAACGTGAATTTTTCAACTCCAATTGAATTGTATGCGAAGGATATCGACTCACAGAGCACAAAAATGTATTTATAAGTTTTGGACTTGTAGTTTTGTTTTTAGAGAATTTTGAATTTTGCAAGTTTGATAGTGTTTAGACGCTTAGTTAAGGAGTTATGACGATTTAAACATTTTTAAAAGTCATTTTCTCCAAACGTGAATTTTTCAACTCCAATTGAATTGTATGCGAAGGATATCGACTCACAGAGCACAAAAATGTATTTTCTATAAGTTTTGGACTTGTAGTTTTGTTTTTAGAGAATTTTGAATTTTGCAAGTTTGATAGTGTTTAGACGCTTGGTTAAGGAGTTATGACGATTTAAACATTTTTAAAAGTCATTTTCTCCAAACGTGAATTTTTCAACTTCAATTAAATTGTATGCGAAGGATATCGACTCACAGAGCACAAAAATGTATTTTTTATAAGTTTTGGACTTGTAGTTTTGTTTTTAGAGAATTTTGAATTTTGCAAGTTTGATAGTGTTTAGACGCTTAGTTAAGGAGTTATGACGATTTAAACATTTTTAAAAGTCATTTTCTCCAAACGTGAATTTTTCAACTCCAATTGAATTGTATGCGAAGGATATCGACTCACAGAGCACAAAAATGTTGTTCAATAATCCGTGCCTACCACGGAGAAGAAGACTACCAACACACACGCATGACATGCCAACCAACAACACCAACCAACGATCGTGTGTGTTTCCTTATTCTTCCCTCCCTCTCTTCTCCTTAGTCACATCAAGATCTCGCAATAAACAGGACGTCTAGTCCTATTCAAAATATTCACTTGTGTTTTATTTATTTATAATTACAAATTTATTATACAGTCCATTAAAGTTATGAACAGATTATTGTTCACGGTCCTTCGTAGCCCAATATTGAGCTATGCACCTCTAAAGGTACAATAATAAGTGCGAATAATAAAAAAAAATATAGATAGAAAAACAAAAACACAAAAAATTCTCGGGAGTGCAAAAAACAAAAAAAAAAAAAAAGAAGAATTCAAACAGAAAAACAATACCTAGTAAAAAAAAACCAAATTTCTGTTCACGTTGTGCGTGTGGGGGAGGTTGTTTTGGTGACAACTCACCTGGGTACAATACGAATTGTACATACCTACACGGATACGATCTAAAAGCGGATAAGTGCTTGCAATTCATGGATGCTGATATAAGAGATGAAGTAAAATGGAAATCAACAAGCTGATCTAGCTGTAGCGCATGTTTCAACATGTTTCATTGAATGAATTTCACATAGGTACATTCCTATGTGAAAAACAAGTGTAAGTTATATCTATCATGATTATAAACCAAACAAAACTTTTTAAAAACTATACCTATACACACAACACTTTATGTGCATAATGTAGATATACACATACACATACCTAACTACATAGGTACATATATACCTTCAAAACAAAAAAAAAAATCATTATGTACCCCTACAGGTACATGAGACTGTTTTCCTACCAATATATTTTTTATACCTACAAATAATAAATCAATCATACTACTATCGTTATCGTATTCCATTTCTATTTCATCATTTTCGTATAAATTATAAACATTTCAAAAACTATCCTTTAAATTTTCACCAAAAGTAAAAGTGAAAAGCGCAATAGAAATTATTTTTTAATCCATAAATCTGCACAAAATGACAGTATAGAATCGCGACGATTTGCAGTTTTTTTTAAACATGTAGGTAGATATATTTATATAAAGCTACCTACGTCCATTTGTGCACACGACCGGCACATACATATTAAAAAATCAGATGATCACGCATGGAATGTACCTACTGCTGCTGGGTAAGGGATAAACAAGGAAAACATATTTACATATTTTCATAAAAAAAAAAAACACCTACATATACATATATACATACATACATTGAACTTTTAGCAAACAAAAGATCATTCATTACAAATTGGATTTTCAATCTATCTATTTACAAATATAATACAATTCAACCATAAAAATCACAAAAGGAGACATCGGTCTGTGATATGTACCTAGGTGATTTTCTTAATGGGTATGTATGTTTTTCACTTGTGTGTCCTTTAAATTCTTATACAAGGCTAGGCGCCTGTTACAAAAAAAAAAAGAGCAAAAGTAATAAGCTTTCTGCTACCTACTTGTTATCAACATCAAATTTCTCAATCATGAATATCATTTGAATAGCTCAAATTCAAAATATTTATTTCACTATACACGCAAATGATGCATGTAGGAGTAGGTATGTATCTATTTATACATGAGCAATAACCTCTTCAGGAACTATGATTGAATATTTTGTCATTTTTTCCGCGACTTAAATTTTTTGTTATTGTTATCCTGATGGTCTGTTTTAGTGCAGCTGTTGAAATAAAAAAAAATCCCGTTAGGTCATCTTGTTTCCCTTTTTTATGTGTATAGCAAGAATTTTGTTTTCTTCAGGGATACATTGTTTGTGTCGCGTGTCACTCGAGTACACATTAGGTACCCTTTTAATTTTTATGGGTCTTTTTCGTTCAAATCGCGAATTGTTTTTATGATGCAGGTAGAGAGATTTGTTTTCTTTAGTGATGAGTCTGTATACCTAGTAACAACATGTACATCTTCACACACAAAATATGCGATGAGATGATCGCATATACAATAAGTAAAGTAGGTAGGTATAGTTATGAATCAAAATAATAAAAATATCAACTGCCACGATTACCAATTAAGACCAACGATATATTTACAACTTATGCTATATCTTTTTTTATGTGTATTGTCGATTTGTGCCAGACTTATCACATAAAAAAAAAAAAAAGAGAAAATAAAAAAAAGAACATGTCTATTGTCTACATTCTACATATCAAAAAAAGAAAAGAATCATTTTCGTAAATTAAAAAAAAATGAATTTTAATTGTCTCATATTGAAATCCAATGTATAAGCCGCCAAACTATTAGCGAGTAAATAGAGGAAGCCGGCCTTTCAAAAGGTGTTTAGGTACCTAGACCAAATCGTTCTTATGTGCGAACAATTTCTATTTCTTTGTTTTAGGGTTTGTTGTTGAAAAATCTTTGCAGCTGTTGTCTGTTGATATAGAAAATTCCGTTAGGTCGTTTTTATTCTCCTTTTTGTAGGAAAAGAATTTTTTGTAACCGGTCAAGTAGGCAGGCATACATTTGGTTGTACGCTACTCATTTAACTAGGACAGTTAGATCTGTACCCTTTTTGTCGGCTCAGATTGACAACTCATGTTTTATGGTGTAGGAAAATAATTGTGTGCGAAATTCTTTTATGATAAAGGGAATCATAATCGTAGATCGCCAAGGCAATTAGGAATTATTTTACGATCTTTTTAGTTTTATTTTCGCTACTTTTGTTTCCAAAAATGTTATCGTTTTGCGCGGTGAGGTTGAGGGTTAGATCTGCCAGGGTTGAATTGAATTGTTTTGCTTTCTCGAGGTGGTTGGTAAGTAGGATAATTATCAACCTACTTGTTTGGGTCGGAGTGAGACTTTTCATTGTGGTATTTCAAATTAATCACAAATCACAAAGACAATTTGAGTAACTGTTCTTTGAAATCCTCAAGGCACAAATTGAGAGTAATGGCAAACAAGATAATAGCGCTTTTCATTTTATAAGACAGACTGAAAGTTTCACATTTAAGGATCTTAGCTTTAATGCAAGATATTTTCATTTCATTCTTTAGCAGTTATATATACCTACATAACGTAAGAAAATCATACAAACAAACAAAAAGAGTCAAAGCAAGCTGAATTATAGAAACGCCAAACCAATATAAAGCATTTTTTCTAACTAAAAAAAAACGAATGCATTTTTGAAACATATTAATTCATGATGAGAGACACAATAAACAATAAAACAATGCAAAATAATAAAAGCCAATTAAGATTAACAAAATATTTTAAAAACCAACAAAAACAAATACAGACCCATATAAGGTTCACTCCCACCCAAACTCAAATTTTACTTGTTTATTTCATTTGTTTTCTTTAGGGATAAATCACATGCGTTAATTTGTCTACCAGGGATTTTATTTGACTTTTACACTTTTGTCCTTTTCACAGTCGATTTTGAGTGTACGTTCGCAGGATGAATCGTTTGTTCTTGAGACAAAATTCATCCCAGCGTACATTCTTCCCGAAAAGCAGTTACCTACAAGGGTAACCTTTTCACTTTTTGAGACAATTTACCTCACAAATATTCTGAATTGCCTTTCCAAATATTACACAGATTACATTGAAATGTAAGTTGAGCTCTAAGCAACATATATAAAGAGCAACATGCAAAGAGTCTGGAACAAGATGAAAACCATTATACAATCACAGTTTCATATCATATCAAACGTTTAGATCGATTACCAAACCCACCTTCAGAATGCACAACACAACTCAATTAATTTTTCATTTGAAAGAACTCATATTTTTGTTAAGAAAAGACAAACAATTGAAACATAATAATTCATTAAGTAAAACGGATTTGCCTACATAGAACTAGGAGTGTGAAAACACACATTCTTACAGGAAAGTTGTTGCCAACAAAGGGTGCACTTTCGATTTCAATATAAAAACGCCATTTTTAAAAAAAATTGTTACCTACAAAGGGTGAACTTAACATTTTGAGTTTGTGTTCTTACAAAACGCACATTGTTGCAGACAAGTTGTTACAAAGGATAACCTTTTAATTCTTATATAATTTCAATTTTGAGTGTACGTTTGCAGGATGACTCATTTGTTCATGAGACAAAATTCATTCCAGCGTACATTCTTCCAAAAAAGAAAAGCAGATTGCCTTCGAAGGGCATCCTTTTCACAAATCCATTTTGAGTGTGAGTCTGCAAGATGAATCATTTGTTCATGAGACAAAGTTCATCCGAGCGTACATTCTTGCAGGAAAGCAGATCGCCTACATAGGGTGTCCTTTTCCCAACTCAATTTTGAGTGTACGTTCGCAGGATGACTCATTTGTTCATGAGACAAAATTCATTCCAGCGTACATTCTTCCAAAAAAGAAAAGCAGATTGCCTTCGAAGGGCATCCTTTTCACAAATCCATTTTGAGTGTGCGTTTGCAAGATGAATCATTTGTTCATGAGACAAAGTTCATCCGAGCGTACATTCTTGCAGGAAAGCAGATCGCCTACATAGGGTATCCTTTTCACAAATCCATTTTGAGTGTGCGTTTGCAAGATGAATCATTTGTTCATGAGACAAAGTTCATCCGAGCGTACATTCTTGCAGGAAAGCAGATCGCCTACATAGGGTGTCCTTTTCTCAAATCCATTTTGAGTGTGCGTTTGCAAGATGAATCATTTGTTCATGAGACAAAGTTCATCCCTGCGTACATTCTAGCAGAAAAGCAGATCGCCTACATAGGGTGTCCTTTTCCCAACTCAATTTTGAGTGTACGTTCGCAGGATGACTCATTTGTTCATGAGACAAAATTCATTCCAGCGTACATTCTTCCAAAAAAGAAAAGCAGATTGCCTTCGAAGGGCATCCTTTTCACGAATCCATTTTGAGTGTGCGTTTGCAAGATGAATCATTTGTTCATGAGACAAAGTTCATCCGAGCGTACATTCTTGCAGGAAAGCAGATCGTCTACATAGGGTGTCCTTTTCTCAAATCCATTTTTAGTGTACGTTCTTACAAAACGTACATTCTTACAAAAAAGCAGATCGCCTACATAGGGTGCCCTTTTCACAATTCAATTTTGAGTGTGCGTTCGCAGGATGAATCATTTGTTCAGAAGACAAAATTCATCCCGGCGTACATTCTAACATGAAACCAAGATGAAGCATTTGTTAAAGTGACTAAATTCAAACCAAAAACATCAGTTGATATCAAATGTTCAACAATACAAAACACTTCGAACACGTGTGTACATAATAAAAAAAATCAGTATCCATTAAAACTGCTCAAGAAAAGGCAGCTACATCAGATCGATCGCATTCATTAAAAAAGGTTAAGGAATTGAAAAATACTAAATTTATAAGAAAAACAAAAGTTCTTCATTCACACCTATGCAAGAGACCTGTTCAATTAGTTATTTTCAAATCACACAAATTAACTTAGGAATTTAATCATTGGAAGCAGAGTCATAAAGCAAACTCAATAAACAAAATTCAACAAACTAAGCAAAATCAAATCATAAAAAAATTTCAAAGAATATCATGCAGAACAAAAATGCTAGTACATTTACATTTTACATCTATGTATGTATTTACTAACTTAAACTGTGTTATTTATGGGTTTATTGTGCAAGAGAAATATTAAAAAAAAATTTAGGTACCTGTACAATTGTACATATACAAAATAAGGTACACAAGGTTGGTGTTCGGGGTTTGACTTTGGTGTTTTAGGTTGACTTTGGGTTGGACTAGAGTGTGCGTCCTTACAACGCGCACATTCTTGCAGAAAAGGATTTACCTACAATGGGTAACCTTTTGACTTTGGGTTGGACTAGGAGTGTGCATCCACACGAGGTGCACATTCTTGCAGAAAAGGATCTACCTACAATGGGTAACCTTTTGACTTTGGGTTGGACTAGGAGTGTGCATCCACACGAGGTGCACATTCTTGCAGAAAAGGATCTACCTACAATGGGTAACCTTTTGACTTTGGGTTGGACTAGGAGTGTGCATCCACACGAGGTGCACATTCTTGCAGAAAAGGATCTACCTACAATGGGTAACCTTTTGACTTTGGATTGGACTAGAGTGTACGTCCTTACAACGCGCACATTCTTGCAGAAAAGGATTTACCTACAATGGGTAACCTTTTGACTTTGGGTTGGACTAGGAGTGTGCATCCACACGATTTGCACATTCTTGCAGAAAAGGATCTACCTACAATGGGTAACCTTTTGAGGTTCAAGAAAAGGACCTACCTACAATGGGTAACCTTTTGACATTCAAGAAAAGGACCTACCTACAATGGGTAACCTTTTGACATTCAAGAAAAGGACCTACCTACAATGGGTAACCTTTTGACATTTAAGAAAAGGACCTACCTACAATGGGTAACCTTTTGACTTTCAAGAAAAGGACCTACCTACAATGGGTAACCTTTTGACATTCAAGAAAAGGACCTACCTACAATGGGTAACCTTTTGACATTGCAGAAAAGGACCTACCTACAATGGGTAACCTTTTGACGTTCAAGAAAAGGACCTACCTACAATGGGTAACCTTTTGACATCCAAGAAAAGGACCTACCTACAATGGGTAACCTTTTGACATTGCAGAAAAGGACCTACCTACAATGGGTAACCTTTTGACGTTCAAGAAAAGGACCTACCTACAATGGGTAACCTTTTGACATTGCAGAAAAGGACCTACCTACAATGGGTAACCTTTTGACGTTCAAAAAAAGGACCTACCTACAATGGGTAACCTTTTGACATTCAAGAAAAGGACCTACCTACAATGGGTAACCTTTTGACATTGCAGAAAAGGACCTACCTACAATGGGTAACCTTTTGACGTTCAAGAAAAGGACCTACCTACAATGGGTAACCTTTTGACATTGCAGAAAAGGACCTACCTACAATGGGTAACCTTTTGACGTTCAAAAAAAGGACCTACCTACAATGGGTAACCTTTTGACATTCAAGAAAAGGACCTACCTACAATGGGTAACCTTTTGACATTGCAGAAAAGGACCTACCTACAATGGGTAACCTTTTGACGTTCAAAAAAAGGACCTACCTACAATGGGTAACCTTTTGACATCCAAGAAAAGGACCTACCTACAATGGGTAACCTTTTGACATTGCAGAAAAGGACCTACCTACAATGGGTAACCTTTTGACGTTCAAGAAAAGGACCTACCTACAATGGGTAACCTTTTGACATTGCAGAAAAGGACCTACCTACAATGGGTAACCTTTTGACGTTCAAAAAAAGGACCTACCTACAATGGGTAACCTTTTGACATTCAAGAAAAGGACCTACCTACAATGGGTAACCTTTTGACATTGCAGAAAAGGACCTACCTACAATGGGTAACCTTTTGACGTTCAAGAAAAGGACCTACCTACAATGGGTAACCTTTTGACATTGCAGAAAAGGACCTACCTACAATGGGTAACCTTTTAACAGTAAATTAGAAGTATGAGCCCACAAGAGGCGCACGAGATAAAACGTAATAAAAAAAAATTTTAAACATACACATTTCAAACATACATTTATAAAATATATTCCTTCAAGTAGGAAGCATGACTAAATATTTTCTTCTTTATTTTCTTTTCTTCCGAGCATTTCCAACACAGAGAAATGGCTAAGAAAGCCATATGAGACACGACACAGCTTTCTCAATTCTCTTGATTCTGTAGAATCAAAGTGGGCAGGGACATCTGTTCATAGATCAAACCCACAACACAAGGCACACAATGCAGTATATCAGCAATATTTCGTCATACATTAGTATTTTAACGAGGATAACAACCAAAGCAGCAGCAAGAACTATAAGAACGACAGCACAGCACCAACTTGTGATTCATCAAACCATCAACAGAATACACCAACAAGTTTCAGTAGCTCTTCAATTTTAACCACAAGCATTCAGCAGTATCTACAAGCCTCACAACAATCATCACCAAAAATTTGCAAAATAAAACGGATCAAGTTTTTCCACACACAAAGTAAACAAGCACACACTGAAAACACACCAAGAAATCTCCAGATATCTATTTGCCAATAATGGCAGATATGACACAACCACATAAACAGCTTTCACAACAACAAAACTGGCCTTGGACATTGTCAAGTTTCAAAACTCTGGTTCATGAAAACCACCAACTACGATATTCTCCCGACTCTCAAATTAAAGTCTCCAAGGCATCTAACAGGCTTTCAGTCTGGAGATTCATTTGAACAACGATCTCCTCTGTCACTATAGTCACTTCTGTACATAATTCCCGAATCGACTTGGTTTTTTCCATTGGCATTGACAAACACTCAGGGGCGTCAATGGTTTTCCCAATGCCCTTGAGCAAATGCTATTCGGAAGGAGCCCCAAAGCAGAACTTAACTTCAAGCAAAATAACAATCAGAAGATATTAAACCGAAGGTTTAAAGTGGGCAGGATGTTCAATAATCCGTGCCTACCACGGAGAAGAAGACTACCAACACACACGCATGACATGCCAACCAACAACACCAACCAACGATCGTGTGTGTTTCCTTATTCTTCCCTCCCTCTCTTCTCCTTAGTCACATCAAGATCTCGCAATAAACAGGACGTCTAGTCCTATTCAAAATATTCACTTGTGTTTTATTTATTTATAATTACAAATTTATTATACAGTCCATTAAAGTTATGAACAGATTATTGTTCAAATGTATTTTCTATAAGTTTTGGACTTGTAGTTTTGTTGTTTGATAGTGTTTAGACGCTTAGTTAAGGAGTTATGACGATTTAAACATTTTTAAAAGTCATTTTCTCCAAACGTGAATTTTTCAACTTCAATTGAATTGTATGCGAAGGATATCGACTCACAGAGCACAAAAATGTATTTTCTATAAGTTTTGGACTTGTAGTTTTGTTTTTAGAGAATTTTGAATTTTGCAAGTTTGATAGTGTTTAGACGCTTGGTTAAGGAGTTATGACGATTTAAACATTTTTAAAAGTCATTTTCTCCAAACGTGAATTTTTCAACTCCAATTGAATTGTATGCGAAGGATATCGACTCACAGAGCACAAAAATGTATTTTTTATAAGTTTTGGACTTGTAGTTTTGTTTTTAGAGAATTTTGAATTTTGCAAGTTTGATAGTGTTTAGACGCTTAGTTAAGGAGTTATGACGATTTAAACATTTTTAAAAGTCATTTTCTCCAAACGTGAATTTTTCAACTCCAATTGAATTGTATGCGAAGGATATCGACTCACAGAGCACAAAAATGTATTTTTTATAAGTTTTGGACTTGTAGTTTTGTTTTTAGAGAATTTTGAATTTTTCAAGTTTGATAGTGTTTAGACGCTTAGTTAAGGAGTTATGACGATTTAAACATTTTTAAAAGTCATTTTCTCCAAACGTGAATTTTTCAACTCCAATTGAATTGTATGCGAAGGATATCGACTCACAGAGCACAAAAATGTATTTTTTATAAGTTTTGGACTTGTAGTTTTGTTTTTAGAGAATTTTGAATTTTGCAAGTTTGATAGTGTTTAGACGCTTAGTTAAGGAGTTATGACGATTTAAACATTTTTAAAAGTCATTTTCTCCAAACGTGAATTTTTCAACTCCAATTGAATTGTATGCGAAGGATATCGACTCACAGAGCACAAAAATGTATTTTCTATAAGTTTTGGACTTGTAGTTTTGTTTTTAGAGAATTTTGAATTTTGCAAGTTTGATAGTGTTTAGACGCTTAGTTAAGGAGTTATGACGATTTAAACATTTTTAAAAGTCATTTTCTCCAAACGTGAATTTTTCAACTCCAATTGAATTGTATGCGAAGGATATCGACTCACAGAGCACAAAAATGTATTTTCTATAAGTTTTGGACTTGTAGTTTTGTTTTTAGAGAATTTTGAATTTTGCAAGTTTGATAGTGTTTAGACGCTTAGTTAAGGAGTTATGACGATTTAAACATTTTTAAAAGTCATTTTCTCCAAACGTGAATTTTTCAACTCCAATTGAATTGTATGCGAAGGATATCGACTCACAGAGCACAAAAATGTATTTTCTATAAGTTTTGGACTTGTAGTTTTGTTTTTAGAGAATTTTGAATTTTGCAAGTTTGATAGTGTTTAGACGCTTAGTTAAGGAGTTATGACGATTTAAACATTTTTAAAAGTCATTTTCTCCAAACGTGAATTTTTCAACTCCAATTGAATTGTATGCGAAGGATATCGACTCACAGAGCACAAAAATGTATTTTCTATAAGTTTTGGACTTGTAGTTTTGTTTTTAGAGAATTTTGAATTTTGCAAGTTTGATAGTGTTTAGACGCTTGGTTAAGGAGTTATGACGATTTAAACATTTTTAAAAGTCATTTTCTCCAAACGTGAATTTTTCAACTCCAATTCAATTGTATGCGAAGGATATCAACTCACAGAGCACAAAAATGTATTTTCTATAAGTTTTGGACTTGTAGTTTTGTTTTTAGAGAATTTTGAATTTTGCAAGTTTGATAGTGTTTAGACGCTTAGTTAAGGAGTTATGACGATTTAAACATTTTTAAAAGTCATTTTCTCCAAACGTGAATTTTTCAACTCCAATTGAATTGTATGCGAAGGATATCGACTCACAGAGCACAAAAATGTATTTTCTATAAGTTTTGGACTTGTAGTTTTGTTTTTAGAGAATTTTGAATTTTGCAAGTTTGATAGTGTTTAGACGCTTAGTTAAGGAGTTATGACGATTTAAACATTTTTAAAAGTCATTTTCTCCAAACGTGAATTTTTCAACTCCAATTGAATTGTATGCGAAGGATATCGACTCACAGAGCACAAAAATGTATTTTCTATAAGTTTTGGACTTGTAGTTTTGTTTTTAGAGAATTTTGAATTTTGCAAGTTTGATAGTGTTTAGACGCTTAGTTAAGGAGTTATGACGATTTAAACATTTTTAAAAGTCATTTTCTCCAAACGTGAATTTTTCAACTCCAATTGAATTGTATGCGAAGGATATCGACTCACAGAGCACAAAAATGTATTTTCTATAAGTTTTGGACTTGTAGTTTTGTTTTTAGAGAATTTTGAATTTTGCAAGTTTGATAGTGTTTAGACGCTTGGTTAAGGAGTTATGACGATTTAAACATTTTTAAAAGTCATTTTCTCCAAACGTGAATTTTTCAACTCCAATTCAATTGTATGCGAAGGATATCGACTCACAGAGCACAAAAATGTATTTTCTATAAGTTTTGGACTTGTAGTTTTGTTTTTAGAGAATTTTGAATTTTGCAAGTTTGATAGTGTTTAGACGCTTAGTTAAGGAGTTATGACGATTTAAACATTTTTAAAAGTCATTTTCTCCAAACGTGAATTTTTCAACTCCAATTGAATTGTATGCGAAGGATATCGACTCACAGAGCACAAAAATGTATTTTCTATAAGTTTTGGACTTGTAGTTTTGTTTTTAGAGAATTTTGAATTTTGCAAGTTTGATAGTGTTTAGACGCTTAGTTAAGGAGTTATGACGATTTAAACATTTTTAAAAGTCATTTTCTCCAAACGTGAATTTTTCAACTCCAATTCAATTGTATGCGAAGGATATCGACTCACAGAGCACAAAAATGTATTTTCTATAAGTTTTGGACTTGTAGTTTTGTTTTTAGAGAATTTTGAATTTTGCAAGTTTGATAGTGTTTAGACGCTTAGTTAAGGAGTTATGACGATTTAAACATTTTTAAAAGTCATTTTCTCCAAACGTGAATTTTTCAACTCCAATTGAATTGTATGCGAAGGATATCGACTCACAGAGCACAAAAATGTATTTTTTATAAGTTTTGGACTTGTAGTTTTGTTTTTAGAGAATTTTGAATTTTGCAAGTTTGATAGTGTTTAGACGCTTAGTTAAGGAGTTATGACGATTTAAACATTTTTAAAAGTCATTTTCTCCAAACGTGAATTTTTCAACTCCAATTGAATTGTATGCGAAGGATATCGACTCACAGAGCACAAAAATGTATTTTCTATAAGTTTTGGACTTGTAGTTTTGTTTTTAGAGAATTTTGAATTTTGCAAGTTTGATAGTGTTTAGACGCTTAGTTAAGGAGTTATGACGATTTAAACATTTTTAAAAGTCATTTTCTCCAAACGTGAATTTTTCAACTCCAATTGAATTGTATGCGAAGGATATCGACTCACAGAGCACAAAAATGTATTTTCTATAAGTTTTGGACTTGTAGTTTTGTTTTTAGAGAATTTTGAATTTTGCAAGTTTGATAGTGTTTAGACGCTTGGTTAAGGAGTTATGACGATTTAAACATTTTTAAAAGTCATTTTCTCCAAACGTGAATTTTTCAACTCCAATTGAATTGTATGCGAAGGATATCGACTCACAGAGCACAAAAATGTATTTTCTATAAGTTTTGGACTTGTAGTTTTGTTTTTAGAGAATTTTGAATTTTGCAAGTTTGATAGTGTTTAGACGCTTGGTTAAGGAGTTATGACGATTTAAACATTTTTAAAAGTCATTTTCTCCAAACGTGAATTTTTCAACTCCAATTGAATTGTATGCGAAGGATATCGACTCACAGAGCACAAAAATGTATTTTTTATAAGTTTTGGACTTGTAGTTTTGTTTTTAGAGAATTTTGAATTTTGCAAGTTTGATAGTGTTTAGACGCTTAGTTAAGGAGTTATGACGATTTAAACATTTTTAAAAGTCATTTTCTCCAAACGTGAATTTTTCAACTCCAATTGAATTGTATGCGAAGGATATCGACTCACAGAGCACAAAAATGTATTTTTTATAAGTTTTGGACTTGTAGTTTTGTTTTTAGAGAATTTTGAATTTTGCAAGTTTGATAGTGTTTAGACGCTTAGTTAAGGAGTTATGACGATTTAAACATTTTTAAAAGTCATTTTCTCCAAACGTGAATTTTTCAACTCCAATTGAATTGTATGCGAAGGATATCGACTCACAGAGCACAAAAATGTATTTTTTATAAGTTTTGGACTTGTAGTTTTGTTTTTAGAGAATTTTGAATTTTGCAAGTTTGATAGTGTTTAGACGCTTGGTTAAGGAGTTATGACGATTTAAACATTTTTAAAAGTCATTTTCTCCAAACGTGAATTTTTCAACTCCAATTGAATTGTATGCGAAGGATATCGACTCACAGAGCACAAAAATGTATTTTTTATAAGTTTTGGACTTGTAGTTTTGTTTTTAGAGAATTTTGAATTTTGCAAGTTTGATAGTGTTTAGACGCTTAGTTAAGGAGTTATGACGATTTAAACATTTTTAAAAGTCATTTTCTCCAAACGTGAATTTTTCAACTCCAATTGAATTGTATGCGAAGGATATCGACTCACAGAGCACAAAAATGTATTTTTTATAAGTTTTGGACTTGTAGTTTTGTTTTTAGAGAATTTTGAATTTTGCAAGTTTGATAGTGTTTAGACGCTTAGTTAAGGAGTTATGACGATTTAAACATTTTTAAAAGTCATTTTCTCCAAACGTGAATTTTTCAACTCCAATTGAATTGTATGCGAAGGATATCGACTCACAGAGCACAAAAATTTATTTTCTATAAGTTTTGGACTTGTAGTTTTGTTTTTAGAGAATTTTGAATTTTGCAAGTTTGATAGTGTTTAGACGCTTAGTTAAGGAGTTATGGCGATTTAAACATTTTTAAAAGTCATTTTCTCCAAACGTGAATTTTTCAACTCCAATTGAATTGTATGCGAAGGATATCGACTCACAGAGCACAAAAATGTATTTTCTATAAGTTTTGGACTTGTAGTTTTGTTTTTAGAGAATTTTGAATTTTGCAAGTTTGATAGTGTTTAGACGCTTGGTTAAGGAGTTATGACGATTTAAACATTTTTAAAAGTCATTTTCTCCAAACGTGAATTTTTCAACTCCAATTGAATTGTATGCGAAGGATATCGACTCACAGAGCACAAAAATGTATTTTTTATAAGTTTTGGACTTGTAGTTTTGTTTTTAGAGAATTTTGAATTTTGCAAGTTTGATAGTGTTTAGACGCTTAGTTAAGGAGTTATGACGATTTAAACATTTTTAAAAGTCATTTTCTCCAAACGTGAATTTTTCAACTCCAATTGAATTGTATGCGAAGGATATCGACTCACAGAGCACAAAAATGTATTTTTTATAAGTTTTGGACTTGTAGTTTTGTTTTTAGAGAATTTTGAATTTTGCAAGTTTGATAGTGTTTAGACGCTTGGTTAAGGAGTTATGACGATTTAAACATTTTTAAAAGTCATTTTCTCCAAACGTGAATTTTTCAACTCCAATTGAATTGTATGCGAAGGATATCGACTCACAGAGCACAAAAATGTATTTTTTATAAGTTTTGGACTTGTAGTTTTGTTTTTAGAGAATTTTGAATTTTGCAAGTTTGATAGTGTTTAGACGCTTAGTTAAGGAGTTATGACGATTTAAACATTTTTAAAAGTCATTTTCTCCAAACGTGAATTTTTCAACTCCAATTGAATTGTATGCGAAGGATATCGACTCACAGAGCACAAAAATGTATTTTTTATAAGTTTTGGACTTGTAGTTTTGTTTTTAGAGAATTTTGAATTTTGCAAGTTTGATAGTGTTTAGACGCTTAGTTAAGGAGTTATGACGATTTAAACATTTTTAAAAGTCATTTTCTCCAAACGTGAATTTTTCAACTCCAATTGAATTGTATGCGAAGGATATCGACTCACAGAGCACAAAAATTTATTTTCTATAAGTTTTGGACTTGTAGTTTTGTTTTTAGAGAATTTTGAATTTTGCAAGTTTGATAGTGTTTAGACGCTTAGTTAAGGAGTTATGGCGATTTAAACATTTTTAAAAGTCATTTTCTCCAAACGTGAATTTTTCAACTCCAATTGAATTGTATGCGAAGGATATCGACTCACAGAGCACAAAAATGTATTTTCTATAAGTTTTGGACTTGTAGTTTTGTTTTTAGAGAATTTTGAATTTTGCAAGTTTGATAGTGTTTAGACGCTTGGTTAAGGAGTTATGACGATTTAAACATTTTTAAAAGTCATTTTCTCCAAACGTGAATTTTTCAACTCCAATTGAATTGTATGCGAAGGATATCGACTCACAGAGCACAAAAATGTATTTTCTATAAGTTTTGGACTTGTAGTTTTGTTTATAGAGAATTTTGAATTTTGCAAGTTTGATAGTGTTTAGACGCTTGGTTAAGGAGTTATGACGATTTAAACATTTTTAAAAGTCATTTTCTCCAAACGTGAATTTTTCAACTCCAATTGAATTGTATGCGAAGGATATCGACTCACAGAGCACAAAAATGTATTTTTTATAAGTTTTGGACTTGTAGTTTTGTTTTTAGAGAATTTTGAATTTTGCAAGTTTCATAGTGTTTAGACGCTTAGTTAAGGAGTTATGACGATTTAAACATTTTTAAAAGTCATTTTCTCCAAACGTGAATTTTTCAACTCCAATTGAATTGTATGCGAAGGATATCGACTCACAGAGCACAAAAATGTATTTTTTATAAGTTTTGGACTTGTAGTTTTGTTTTTAGAGAATTTTGAATTTTGCAAGTTTGATAGTGTTTAGACGCTTAGTTAAGGAGTTATGACGATTTAAACATTTTTAAAAGTCATTTTCTCCAAACGTGAATTTTTCAACTCCAATTGAATTGTATGCGAAGGATATCGACTCACAGAGCACAAAAATGTATTTTTTATAAGTTTTGGACTTGTAGTTTTGTTTTTAGAGAATTTTGAATTTTGCAAGTTTGATAGTGTTTAGACGCTTGGTTAAGGAGTTATGACGATTTAAACATTTTTAAAAGTCATTTTCTCCAAACGTGAATTTTTCAACTCCAATTGAATTGTATGCGAAGGATATCGACTCACAGAGCACAAAAATGTATTTTTTATAAGTTTTGGACTTGTAGTTTTGTTTTTAGAGAATTTTGAATTTTGCAAGTTTGATAGTGTTTAGACGCTTAGTTAAGGAGTTATGACGATTTAAACATTTTTAAAAGTCATTTTCTCCAAACGTGAATTTTTCAACTCCAATTGAATTGTATGCGAAGGATATCGACTCACAGAGCACAAAAATGTATTTTTTATAAGTTTTGGACTTGTAGTTTTGTTTTTAGAGAATTTTGAATTTTGCAAGTTTGATAGTGTTTAGACGCTTAGTTAAGGAGTTATGACGATTTAAACATTTTTAAAAGTCATTTTCTCCAAACGTGAATTTTTCAACTCCAATTGAATTGTATGCGAAGGATATCGACTCACAGAGCACAAAAATTTATTTTCTATAAGTTTTGGACTTGTAGTTTTGTTTTTAGAGAATTTTGAATTTTGCAAGTTTGATAGTGTTTAGACGCTTAGTTAAGGAGTTATGGCGATTTAAACATTTTTAAAAGTCATTTTCTCCAAACGTGAATTTTTCAACTCCAATTGAATTGTATGCGAAGGATATCGACTCACAGAGCACAAAAATGTATTTTCTATAAGTTTTGGACTTGTAGTTTTGTTTTTAGAGAATTTTGAATTTTGCAAGTTTGATAGTGTTTAGACGCTTGGTTAAGGAGTTATGACGATTTAAACATTTTTAAAAGTCATTTTCTCCAAACGTGAATTTTTCAACTCCAATTGAATTGTATGCGAAGGATATCGACTCACAGAGCACAAAAATGTATTTTTTATAAGTTTTGGACTTGTAGTTTTGTTTTTAGAGAATTTTGAATTTTGCAAGTTTGATAGTGTTTAGACGCTTAGTTAAGGAGTTATGACGATTTAAACATTTTTAAAAGTCATTTTCTCCAAACGTGAATTTTTCAACTCCAATTGAATTGTATGCGAAGGATATCGACTCACAGAGCACAAAAATGTATTTTTTATAAGTTTTGGACTTGTAGTTTTGTTTTTAGAGAATTTTGAATTTTGCAAGTTTGATAGTGTTTAGACGCTTGGTTAAGGAGTTATGACGATTTAAACATTTTTAAAAGTCATTTTCTCCAAACGTGAATTTTTCAACTCCAATTGAATTGTATGCGAAGGATATCGACTCACAGAGCACAAAAATGTATTTTTTATAAGTTTTGGACTTGTAGTTTTGTTTTTAGAGAATTTTGAATTTTGCAAGTTTGATAGTGTTTAGACGCTTAGTTAAGGAGTTATGACGATTTAAACATTTTTAAAAGTCATTTTCTCCAAACGTGAATTTTTCAACTCCAATTGAATTGTATGCGAAGGATATCGACTCACAGAGCACAAAAATGTATTTTTTATAAGTTTTGGACTTGTAGTTTTGTTTTTAGAGAATTTTGAATTTTGCAAGTTTGATAGTGTTTAGACGCTTAGTTAAGGAGTTATGACGATTTAAACATTTTTAAAAGTCATTTTCTCCAAACGTGAATTTTTCAACTCCAATTGAATTGTATGCGAAGGATATCGACTCACAGAGCACAAAAATTTATTTTCTATAAGTTTTGGACTTGTAGTTTTGTTTTTAGAGAATTTTGAATTTTGCAAGTTTGATAGTGTTTAGACGCTTAGTTAAGGAGTTATGGCGATTTAAACATTTTTAAAAGTCATTTTCTCCAAACGTGAATTTTTCAACTCCAATTGAATTGTATGCGAAGGATATCGACTCACAGAGCACAAAAATGTATTTTCTATAAGTTTTGGACTTGTAGTTTTGTTTTTAGAGAATTTTGAATTTTGCAAGTTTGATAGTGTTTAGACGCTTGGTTAAGGAGTTATGACGATTTAAACATTTTTAAAAGTCATTTTCTCCAAACGTGAATTTTTCAACTCCAATTGAATTGTATGCGAAGGATATCGACTCACAGAGCACAAAAATTTATTTTCTATAAGTTTTGGACTTGTAGTTTTGTTTTTAGAGAATTTTGAATTTTGCAAGTTTGATAGTGTTTAGACGCTTAGTTAAGGAGTTATGGCGATTTAAACATTTTTAAAAGTCATTTTCTCCAAACGTGAATTTTTCAACTCCAATTGAATTGTATGCCAAGGATATCGACTCACAGAGCACAAAAATGTATTTTCTATAAGTGTTGGACTTGTAGTTTTGTTTTTAGAGAATTTTGAATTTTGCAAGTTTGATAGTGTTTAGACGCTTGGTTAAGGAGTTATGACGATTTAAATATTTTTAAAAGTCATTTTCTCCAAACGTGAATTTTTCAACTCCAATTGAATTGTATGCGAAGGATATCGACTCACAGAGCACAAAAATGTATTTTCTATAAGTTTTGGACTTGTAGTTTTGTTTTTAGAGAATTTTGAATTTTGCAAGTTTGATAGTGTTTAGACGCTTGGTTAAGGAGTTATGACGATTTAAACATTTTTAAAAGTCATTTTCTCCAAACGTGAATTTTTCAACTCCAATTGAATTGTATGCGAAGGATATCGACTCACAGAGCACAAAAATGTATTCTCTATAAGTTTTGGACATGTAGTTTTGTTTTTAGAGAATTTTGAATTTTGCAAGTTTGATAGTGTTTAGACGCTTGGTTAAGGAGTTATGACGATTTAAACATTTTTAAAAGTCATTTTCTCCAAACGTGAATTTTTCAACTCCAATTGAATTGTATGCGAAGGATATCGACTCACAGAGCACAAAAATGTATTTTCTATAAGTTTTGGACTTGTAGTTTTGTTTTTAGAGAATTTTGAATTTTGCAAGTTTGATAGTGTTTAGACGCTTAGTTAAGGAGTTATGACGATTTAAACATTTTTAAAAGTCATTTTCTCCAAACGTGAATTTTTCAACTCCAATTGAATTGTATGTGAAGGATATCGACTCACAGAGCACAAAAATGTATTTTCTATAAGTGTTGGACTTGTAGTTTTGTTTTTAAAGAATTTTGAATTTTGCAAGTTTGATAGTGTTTAGACGCTTAGTTAAGGAGTTATGACGATTTAAACATTTTTAAAAGTCATTTTCTCTAAACGTGAATTTTTCAACTCCAATTCAATTATATGCGAAGAATATCGACTCACAGAGCACAAAAATGTATTTTCTATAAGTGTTGGACTTGTAGTTTTGTTTTTAGAGAATTTTGAATTTTGCAAGTTTGATAGTGTTTAGACGCTTGGTTAAGGAGTTATGACGATTTAAACATTTTTAAAAGTCATTTTCTCCAAACGTGAATTTTTCAACTCCAATTGAATTGTATGCGAAGGATATCGACTCACAGAGCACAA
This sequence comes from Episyrphus balteatus, assembly GCF_945859705.1. Lineage (NCBI taxonomy): Eukaryota > Metazoa > Arthropoda > Insecta > Diptera > Syrphidae > Episyrphus > Episyrphus balteatus. Next base: position 82,309,898 of record NC_079135.1, on the reverse strand, counting down.
AAATGTATTTTTTATAAGTTTTGGACTTGTAGTTTTGTTTTTAGAGAATTTTGAATTTTGCAAGTTTGATAGTGTTTAGACGCTTAGTTAAGGAGTTATGACGATTTAAACATTTTTAAAAGTCATTTTTTCCAAACGTGAATTTTTCAACTCCAATTGAATTGTATGCCAAGGATATCGACTCACAGAGCACAAAAATTTATTTTCTATAAGTTTTGGACTTGTAGTTTTGTTTTTAGAGAATTTTGAATTTTGCAAGTTTGATAGTGTTTAGACGCTTGGTTAAGGAGTTATGACGATTTAAACATTTTTAAAAGTCATTTTCTCCAAACGTGAATTTTTCAACTCCAATTGAATTGTATGTGAAGGATATCGACTCACAGAGCACAAAAATGTATTTTCTATAAGTTTTGGACTTGTAGTTTTGTTTTAAGAGAATTTTGAATTTTGCAAGTTTGATAGTGTTTAGACGCTTAGTTAAGGAGTTATGGCGATTTAAACATTTTTAAAAGTCATTTTCTCCAAACGTGAATTTTTCAACTCCAATTGAATTGTATGTGAAGGATATCGACTCACAGAGCACAAAAATGTATTTTCTATAAGTTTTGGACTTGTAGTTTTGTTTTAAGAGAATTTTGAATTTTGCAAGTTTGATAGTGTTTAGACGCTTAGTTAAGGAGTTATGACGATTTAAACATTTTTAAAAGTCATTTTCTCCAAACGTGAATTTTTCAACTCCAATTGAATTGTATGCGAAGGATATCGACTCACAGAGCACAAAAATGTATTTTCTATAAGTGTTGGACTTGTAGTTTTGTTTTTAGAGAATTTTGAATTTTGCAAGTTTGATAGTGTTTAGACGCTTGGTTAAGGAGTTATGACGATTTAAACATTTTTAAAAGTCATTTTCTCCAAACGTGAATTTTTCAACTCCAATTGAATTGTATGCGAAGGATATCGACTCACAGAGCACAAAAATGTATTTTCTATAAGTTTTGGACTTGTAGTTTTGTTTTTAGAGAATTTTGAATTTTGCAAGTTTGATAGTGTTTAGACGCTTAGTTAAGGAGTTATGACGATTTAAACATTTTTAAAAGTCATTTTCTCCAAACGTGAATTTTTCAACTCCAATTGAATTGTATGTGAAGGATATCGACTCACAGAGCACAAAAATGTATTTTCTATAAGTGTTGGACTTGTAGTTTTGTTTTTAGAGAATTTTGAATTTTGCAAGTTTGATAGTGTTTAGACGCTTGGTTAAGGAGTTATGACGATTTAAACATTTTTAAAAGTCATTTTCTCCAAACGTGAATTTTTCAACTCCAATTGAATTGTATGTGAAGGATATCGACTCACAGAGCACAAAAATGTATTTTCTATAAGTGTTGGACTTGTAGTTTTGTTTTTAAAGAATTTTGAATTTTGCAAGTTTGATAGTGTTTAGACGCTTAGTTAAGGAGTTATGACGATTTAAACATTTTTAAAAGTCATTTTCTCTAAACGTGAATTTTTCAACTCCAATTCAATTGTATGCGAAGAATATCGACTCACAGAGCACAAAAATGTATTTTCTATAAGTGTTGGACTTGTAGTTTTGTTTTTAGAGAATTTTGAATTTTGCAAGTTTGATAGTGTTTAGACGCTTAGTTAAGGAGTTATGACGATTTAAACATTTTTAAAAGTCATTTTCTCCAAACGTGAATTTTTCAACTCCAATTGAATTGTATGCGAAGGATATCGACTCACAGAGCACAAAAATTTATTTTCTATAAGTTTTGGACTTGTAGTTTTGTTTTTAGAGAATTTTGAATTTTGCAAGTTTGATAGTGTTTAGACGCTTAGTTAAGTAGTTATGGCGATTTAAACATTTTTAAAAGTCATTTTCTCCAAACGTGAATTTTTCAACTCCAATTGAATTGTATGCGAAGGATATCGACTCACAGAGCACAAAAATGTATTTTCTATAAGTTTTGGACTTGTAGTTTTGTTTTAAGAGAATTTTGAATTTTGCAAGTTTGATAGTGTTTAGACGCTTAGTTAAGGAGTTATGACGATTTAAACATTTTTAAAAGTCATTTTCTCCAAACGTGAATTTTTCAACTCCAATTGAATTGTATGCGAAGGATATCGACTCACAGAGCACAAAAATTTATTTTCTATAAGTGTTGGACTTGTAGTTTTGTTTTTAGAGAATTTTGAATTTTGCAAGTTTGATAGTGTTTAGACGCTTGGTTAAGGAGTTATGACGATTTAAACATTTTTAAAAGTCATTTTCTCCAAACGTGAATTTTTCAACTCCAATTGAATTGTATGCGAAGGATATCGACTCACAGAGCACAAAAATGTATTCTCTATAAGTTTTGGACTTGTAGTTTTGTTTTTAGAGAATTTTGAATTTTGCAAGTTTGATAGTGTTTAGACGCTTGGTTAAGGAGTTATGACGATTTAAACATTTTTAAAAGTCATTTTCTCCAAACGTGAATTTTTCAACTCCAATTGAATTGTATGTGAAGGATATCGACTCACAGAGCACAAAAATGTATTTTCTATAAGTGTTGGACTTGTAGTTTTGTTTTTAGAGAATTTTGAATTTTGCAAGTTTGATAGTGTTTAGACGCTTAGTTAAGGAGTTATGACGATTTAAACATTTTTAAAAGTCATTTTCTCCAAACGTGAATTTTTCAACTCCAATTCAATTGTATGCGAAGAATATCGACTCACAGAGCACAAAAATGTATTTTCTATAAGTGTTGGACTTGTAGTTTTGTTTTTAGAGAATTTTGAATTTTGCAAGTTTGATAGTGTTTAGACGCTTGGTTAAGGAGTTATGACGATTTAAACATTTTTAAAAGTCATTTTCTCCAAACGTGAATTTTTCAACTCCAATTCAATTGTATGCGAAGAATATCGACTCACAGAGCACAAAAATGTATTTTCTATAAGTGTTGGACTTGTAGTTTTGTTTTTAGAGAATTTTGAATTTTGCAAGTTTGATAGTGTTTAGACGCTTGGTTAAGGAGTTATGACGATTTAAACATTTTTAAAAGTCATTTTCTCCAAACGTGAATTTTTCAACTCCAATTGAATTGTATGTGAAGGATATCGACTCACAGAGCACAAAAATGTATTTTCTATAAGTGTTGGACTTGTAGTTTTGTTTTTAGAGAATTTTGAATTTTGCAAGTTTGATAGTGTTTAGACGCTTAGTTAAGGAGTTATGACGATTTAAACATTTTTAAAAGTCATTTTCTCCAAACGTGAATTTTTCAACTCCAATTCAATTGTATGCGAAGAATATCGACTCACAGAGCACAAAAATGTATTTTCTATAAGTGTTGGACTTGTAGTTTTGTTTTTAGAGAATTTTGAATTTTGCAAGTTTGATAGTGTTTAGACGCTTGGTTAAGGAGTTATGACGATTTAAACATTTTTAAAAGTCATTTTCTCCAAACGTGAATTTTTCAACTCCAATTGAATTGTATGCGAAGGATATCGACTCACAGAGCACAAAAATGTATTTTTTATAAGTTTTGGACTTGTAGTTTTGTTTTTAGAGAATTTTGAATTTTGCAAGTTTGATAGTGTTTAGACGCTTAGTTAAGGAGTTATGACGATTTAAACATTTTTAAAAGTCATTTTCTTCAAACGTGAATTTTTCAACTCCAATTGAATTGTATGTGAAGGATATCGACTCACAGAGCACAAAAATGTATTTTCTATAAGTTTTGGACTTGTAGTTTTGTTTTAAGAGAATTTTGAATTTTGCAAGTTTGATAGTGTTTAGACGCTTAGTTAAGGAGTTATGACGATTTAAACATTTTTAAAAGTCATTTTCTCCAAACGTGAATTTTTCAACTCCAATTGAATTGTATGCGAAGGATATCGACTCACAGAGCAAAAAAATTTATTTTCTATAAGTTTTGGACTTGTAGTTTTGTTTTTAGAGAATTTTGAATTTTGCAAGTTTGATAGTGTTTAGACGCTTAGTTAGGGAGTTATGACGATTTAAACATTTTTAAAAGTCATTTTCTCCAAACGTGAATTTTTCAACTCCAATTGAATTGTATGTGAAGGATATCGACTCACAGAGCACAAAAATGTATTTTCTATAAGTTTTGGACTTGTAGTTTTGTTTTTAGAGAATTTTGAATTTTGCAAGTTTGATAGTGTTTAGACGCTTGGTTAAGGAGTTATGACGATTTAAACATTTTTAAAAGTCATTTTCTCCAAACGTGAATTTTTCAACTCCAATTGAATTTTATGCGAAGGATATCGACTCACAGAGCACAAAAATGTATTTTCTATAAGTTTTGGACTTGTAGTTTTGTTTTTAGAGAATTTTGAATTTTGCAAGTTTGATAGTGTTTAGACGCTTGGTTAAGGAGTTATGACGATTTAAACATTTTTAAAAGTCATTTTCTCCAAACGTGAATTTTTCAACTCCAATTGAATTGTATCACAGTGAGCCTGAACAAGTTTAAGGTTGACCTAAAATGACGACAAAAACTAAAGATGAGGCTTTGTTCCTGAAGGCCTCAGCAATAATAATCCGTTCTTACCAAAATCGGATTAGCTTCCTTTTTCGAGATACCCCCCTAAACGTGTTTTTTTCGAAAATAATTCATAATCAACGCTAGGCTCGAGTACGATAACTTAGGCGCCGAGAATTGAAAACGGTTTTTAGTAGAGGTGTTTAATACAATCATTTTTTGTTATGGGAGGGAGGGTCTATGTCCCCCCTTTAGGCGGGAGGGGCAATTTTCTAAAAAATCATACAAAAAATTATTAAAAAACAATGGCAACACTTACAGTTATCAATGATACCTTTTTCAAAAGCTAGAATTGTACACTTAATTATAGTTTTTAAAACAAATTATTTTAATTAGTTGTTTCCGAAATAATCGATTTCAAAGTCAACAATTGTGAAAAAAAAGTTTAAAAAAAAACATTGAAAACTATTTTTGTCAAGACTTTGGATTTCATTACGGGATTAATTGATAATGTAAAGTACCTCAATAAATTCCTTATCAAATACTGAAAACCATATGTTTCTATGCCTTCTAGTTTTTGAGAAAATTGAAAAATAGGAAAACTACTTTCTTTATAAGATTTTTATTTTCTTGGCTATTTTGCTTTGCCACTATCAAAAATTAAAAAGTACTGTGCTTAATCTACCTCGGTTCCACGAATGGGTTTTATTTCCATTAAAAATTGGATCTTAAAAATAAAATTTCTTGGTACCAGTGTGGTACCAGAACGCTCATTAGTGAGCCTGATAAGAAAAGTAGTTTTCCTATTTTTCAATTTTCTCAAAAACTAGAAGGCATAGAAACATATGGTTTTCAGTATTTGATAAGGAATTTATTGAGGTACTTTACATTATCAATTCATCCCGTAATGAAATCCAAAGTCTTGACAAGAATAGTTTTCAATGTTTTTTTTTAAACTTTTTTTTCACAATTGTTGACTTTGAAATCGATTATTTCGAAAACAACAAATTAAAATAATTTGATTTAAAAACTATAATTAAGTGTACAATTCTAGCTTTTGAAAAAGGTATTATTGATAACTGTAAGTGTTGCCATTGTTTTTTAATAATTTTTTGTATGATTTTTTAGAAAATTGCCCCTCCCGCCTAAAGGGGGGGACATAGACCCTCCCTCCCATAACAAAAAATGATTGTATTAAACACCTCTACTAAAAACCGTTTTCAATTCTCGGCGCCTAAGTTATCGTACTCGAGCCTAGCGTTGATTATGAATTATTTTCGAAAAAAACACGTTTACGGGGGGTATCTCGAAAAAGGAAGCTAATCCGATTTTGATAAGAACGGATTATTATTGCTGAGGCCTTCAGGAACAAAGCCTCATCTTTAGTTTTTGTCGTCATTTTAGGTCAACCTTAAACTTGTTCAGGCTCACTGTGGTATGCGAAGGATATCGACTCACAGAAAACAAAAATGTATTTTCTATAAGTTTTGGACTTGTAGTTTTGTTTTTAGAGAATTTTGAATTTTGCAAGTTTGATAGTGTTTAGACGCTTAGTTAAGGAGTTATGACGATTTAAACATTTTTAAAAGTCATTTTCTCCAAACGTGAATTTTTCAACTCCAATTGAATTGTATGCGAAGAATATCGACTCACAGAGCACAAAAATGTATTTTCTATAAGTGTTGGACTTGTAGTTTTGTTTTTAGAGAATTTTGAATTTTGCAAGTTTGATAGTGTTTAGACGCTTGGTTAAGGAGTTATGACGATTTAAACATTTTTAAAAGTCATTTTCTCCAAACGTGAATTTTTCAACTCCAATTGAATTGTATGCGAAGGATATCGACTCACAGAAAACAAAATTGTATTTTTTATAAGTTTTGGACTTGTAGTTTTGTTTTTAGAGAATTTTGAATTTTGCAAGTTTGATAGTGTTTAGACGCTTAGTTAGGGAGTTATGACGATTTAAACATTTTTAAAAGTCATTTTCTCCAAACGTGAATTTTTCAACTCCAATTGAATTGTATGTGAAGGATATCGACTCACAGAGCACAAAAATGTATTTTCTATAAGTTTTGGACTTGTAGTTTTGTTTTTAGAGAATTTTGAATTTTGCAAGTTTGATAGTGTTTAGACGCTTGGTTAAGGAGTTATGACGATTTAAACATTTTTAAAAGTCATTTTCTCCAAACGTGAATTTTTCAACTCCAATTGAATTTTATGCGAAGGATATCGACTCACAGAGCACAAAAATGTATTTTCTATAAGTTTTGGACTTGTAGTTTTGTTTTTAGAGAATTTTGAATTTTGCAAGTTTGATAGTGTTTAGACGCTTGGTTAAGGAGTTATGACGATTTAAACATTTTTAAAAGTCATTTTCTCCAAACGTGAATTTTTCAACTCCAATTGAATTGTATGCGAAGGATATCGACTCACAGAGCACAAAAATGTATTTTCTATAAGTGTTGGACTTGTAGTTTTGTTTTTAGAGAATTTTGAATTTTGCAAGTTTGATAGTGTTTAGACGCTTAGTTAAGGAGTTATGACGATTTAAACATTTTTAAAAGTCATTTTCTCCAAACGTGAATTTTTCAACTCCAATTGAATTGTATACGAAGGATATCGACTCACAGAGCACAAAAATGTATTTTCTATAAGTGTTGGACTTGTAGTTTTGTTTTTAGAGAATTTTGCAAGTTTGATAGTGTTTAGACGCTTAGTTAAGGAGTTATGACGGACGATTTAAACATTTTAAAAAGTCATTTTCTCCAAACGTGAATTTTTCAACTCCAATTGAATTGTATGCGAAGGATATCGACTCACAGAGCACAAAAATTTATTTTCTATAAGTTTTGGACTTGTAGTTTTGTTTTTAGAGAATTTTGAATTTTGCAAGTTTGATAGTGTTTAGACGCTTAGTTAAGGAGTTATGACGATTTAAACATTTTTAAAAGTCATTTTCTCCAAACGTGAATTTTTCAACTCCAATTGAATTGTATGCGAAGAATATCGACTCACAGAGCACAAAAATGTATTTTCTATAAGTGTTGGACTTGTAGTTTTGTTTTTAGAGAATTTTGAATTTTGCAAGTTTGATAGTGTTTAGACGCTTGGTTAAGGAGTTATGACGATTTAAACATTTTTAAAAGTCATTTTCTCCAAACGTGAATTTTTCAACTCCAATTGAATTGTATGCGAAGGATATCGACTCACAGAGCACAAAAATGTATTTTCTATAAGTTTTGGACTTGTAGTTTTGTTTTTAGAGAATTTTGAATTTTGCAAGTTTGATAGTGTTTAGACGCTTGGTTAAGGAGTTATGACGATTTAAACATTTTTAAAAGTCATTTTCTCCAAACGTGAATTTTTCAACTCCAATTGAATTGTATGCGAAGGATATCGACTCACAGAAAACAAAAATGTATTTTTTATAAGTTTTGGACTTGTAGTTTTGTTTTTAGAGAATTTTGAATTTTGCAAGTTTGATAGTGTTTAGACGCTTGGTTAAGGAGTTATGACGATTTAAACATTTTTAAAAGTCATTTTCTCCAAACGTGAATTTTTCAACTCCAATTGAATTGTATGCGAAGGATATCGACTCACAGAGCACAAAAATGTATTTTTTATAAGTTTTGGACTTGTAGTTTTGTTTTTAGAGAATTTTGAATTTTGCAAGTTTGATAGTGTTTAGACGCTTAGTTAAGGAGTTATGACGATTTAAACATTTTTAAAAGTCATTTTCTCCAAACGTGAATTTTTCAACTCTAATTGAATTGTATGCGAAGGATATCGACTCACAGAGCACAAAAATGTATTTTTTATAAGTTTTGGACTTGTAGTTTTGTTTTTAGAGAATTTTGAATTTTGCAAGTTTGATAGTGTTTAGACGCTTGGTTAAGGAGTTATGACGATTTAAACATTTTTAAAAGTCATTTTCTCCAAACGTGAATTTTTCAACTCCAATTGAATTGTATGCGAAGGATATCGACTCACAGAGCACAAAAATGTATTTTTTATAAGTTTTGGACTTGTAGTTTTGTTTTTAGAGAATTTTGAATTTTGCAAGTTTGATAGTGTTTAGACGCTTGGTTAAGGAGTTATGACGATTTAAACATTTTTAAAAGTCATTTTCTCCAAACGTGAATTTTTCAACTCTAATTGAATTGTATGCGAAGGATATCGACTCACAGAGCACAAAAATGTATTTTTTATAAGTTTTGGACTTGTAGTTTTGTTTTTAGAGAATTTTGAATTTTGCAAGTTTGATAGTGTTTAGACGCTTGGTTAAGGAGTTATGACGATTTAAACATTTTTAAAAGTCATTTTCTCCAAACGTGAATTTTTCAACTCCAATTGAATTGTATGCGAAGGATATCGACTCACAGAGCACAAAAATGTATTTTCTATAAGTTTTGGACTTGTAGTTTTGTTTTTAGAGAATTTTGAATTTTGCAAGTTTGATAGTGTTTAGACGCTTAGTTAAGGAGTTATGACGATTTAAACATTTTTAAAAGTCATTTTCTCCAAACGTGAATTTTTCAACTCTAATTGAATTGTATGCGAAGGATATCGACTCACAGAGCACAAAAATGTATTTTTTATAAGTTTTGGACTTGTAGTTTTGTTTTTAGAGAATTTTGAATTTTGCAAGTTTGATAGTGTTTAGACGCTTGGTTAAGGAGTTATGACGATTTAAACATTTTTAAAAGTCATTTTCTCCAAACGTGAATTTTTCAACTCCAATTGAATTGTATGCGAAGGATATCGACTCACAGAGCACAAAAATGTATTTTTTATAAGTTTTGGACTTGTAGTTTTGTTTTTAGAGAATTTTGAATTTTGCAAGTTTGATAGTGTTTAGACGCTTGGTTAAGGAGTTATGACGATTTAAACATTTTTAAAAGTCATTTTCTCCAAACGTGAATTTTTCAACTCCAATTGAATTGTATGCGAAGGATATCGACTCACAGAAAACAAAAATGTATTTTTTATAAGTTTTGGACTTGTAGTTTTGTTTTTAGAGAATTTTGAATTTTGCAAGTTTGATAGTGTTTAGACGCTTGGTTAAGGAGTTATGACGATTTAAACATTTTTAAAAGTCATTTTCTCCAAACGTGAATTTTTCAACTCCAATTGAATTGTATGCGAAGGATATCGACTCACAGAGCACAAAAATGTATTTTTTATAAGTTTTGGACTTGTAGTTTTGTTTTTAGAAAATTTTGAATTTTGCAAGTTTGATAGTGTTTAGACGCTTAGTTAAGGAGTTATGACGGACGATTTAAACATTTTTAAAAGTCATTTTCTCCAAACGTGAATTTTTCAACTCCAATTGAATTGTATGTGAAGGATATCGACTCACAGAGCACAAAAATGTATTTTCTATAAGTGTTGGACTTGTAGTTTTGTTTTTAGAGAATTTTGAATTTTGCAAGTTTGATAGTGTTTAGACGCTTAGTTAAGGAGTTATGACGGACGATTTAAACATTTTTAAAAGTCATTTTCTCCAAACGTGAATTTTTCAACTCCAATTGAATTGTATGTGAAGGATATCGACTCACAGAGCACAAAAATGTATTTTCTATAAGTGTTGGACTTGTAGTTTTGTTTTTAGAGAATTTTGAATTTTGCAAGTTTGATAGTGTTTAGACGCTTAGTTAAGGAGTTATGACGATTTAAACATTTTTAAAAGTCATTTTCTCCAAACGTGAATTTTTCAACTCCAATTGAATTGTATGCGAAGGATATCGACTCACAGAGCACAAAAATTTATTTTCTATAAGTTTTGGACTTGTAGTTTTGTTTTTAGAGAATTTTGAATTTTGCAAGTTTGATAGTGTTTAGACGCTTAGTTAAGGAGTTATGACGATTTAAACATTTTTAAAAGTCATTTTCTCCAAACGTGAATTTTTCAACTCCAATTGAATTGTATGTGAGAGATATCGACTCACAGAGCACAAAAATGTATTTTCTATAAGTTTTGGACTTGTAGTTTTGTTTTAAGAGAATTTTGAATTTTGCAAGTTTGATAGTGTTTAGACGCTTAGTTAAGGAGTTATGACGATTTAAAAATTTTTAAAAGTCATTTTCTCCAAACGTGAATTTTTCAACTCCAATTGAATTGTATGCGAAGGATATCGACTCACAGAGCACAAAAATTTATTTTCTATAAGTTTTGGACTTGTAGTTTTGTTTTTTAGAGAATTTTGAATTTTTCAAGTTTGATAGTGTTATGACGATTTAAACATTTTTAAAAGTCATTTTCTCCAAACGTGAATTTTTCAACTCCAATTGAATTGTATGCGAAGGATATCGACTCACAGAGCACAAAAATGTATTTTCTATAAGTGTTGGACTTGTAGTTTTGTTTTAAGAGAATTTTGAATTTTGCAAGTTTGATAGTGTTTAGACGCTTGGTTAAGGAGTTATGACGATTTAAACATTTTTAAAAGTCATTTTCTCCAAACGTGAATTTTTCAACTCCAATTGAATTGTATGCGAAGGATATCGACTCACAGAGCACAAAAATTTATTTTCTATAAGTTTTGGACTTGTAGTTTTGTTTTTAGAGAATTTTGAATTTTGCAAGTTTGATAGTGTTTAGACGCTTAGTTAAGGAGTTATGACGATTTAAACATTTTTAAAAGTCATTTTCTCCAAACGTGAATTTTTCAACTCCAATTGAATTGTATGTGAAGGATATCGACTCACAGAGCACAAAAATGTATTTTCTATAAGTTTTGGACTTGTAGTTTTGTTTTAAGAGAATTTTGAATTTTGCAAGTTTGATAGTGTTTAGACGCTTAGTTAAGGAGTTATGACGATTTAAACATTTTTAAAAGTCATTTTCTCCAAACGTGAATTTTTCAACTCCAATTGAATTGTATGCGAAGGATATCGACTCACAGAGCACAAAAATGTATTTTCTATAAGTTTTGGACTTGTAGTTTTGTTTTTAGAGAATTTTGAATTTTGCAAGTTTGATAGTGTTTAGACGCTTGGTTAAGGAGTTATGACGATTTAAACATTTTTAAAAGTCATTTTCTCCAAACGTGAATTTTTCAACTCCAATTGAATTGTATGCGAAGGATAGGTATCGACTCACAGAGCACAAAAATTTATTTTCTATAAGTTTTGGACTTGTAGTTTTGTTTTTAGAGAATTTTGAATTTTGCAAGTTTGATAGTGTTTAGACGCTTGGTTAAGGAGTTATGACGATTTAAACATTTTTAAAAGTCATTTTCTCCAAACGTGAATTTTTCAACTCCAATTGAATTGTATGCGAAGGATATCGACTCACAGAGCACAAAAATGTATTTTCTATAAGTTTTGGACTTGTAGTTTTGTTTTTAGAGAATTTTGAATTTTGCAAGTTTGATAGTGTTTAGACGCTTGGTTAAGGAGTTATGACGATTTAAACATTTTTAAAAGTCATTTTCTCCAAACGTGAATTTTTCAACTCCAATTGAATTGTATGCGAAGGATATCGACTCACAGAGCACAAAAATGTATTTTCTATAAGTTTTGGACTTGTCGTTTTGTTTTTAGAGAATTTTGAATTTTGCAAGTTTGATAGTGTTTAGACGCTTGGTTAAGGAGTTATGACGATTTAAACATTTTTAAAAGTCATTTTCTCCAAACGTGAATTTTTCAACTCCAATTGAATTGTATGCGAAGGATATCGACTCACAGAGCACAAAAATTTATTTTCTATAAGTTTTGGACTTGTAGTTTTGTTTTTAGAGAATTTTGAATTTTGCAAGTTTGATAGTGTTTAGACGCTTAGTTAAGGAGTTATGACGATTTAAACATTTTTAAAAGTCATTTTCTCCAAACGTGAATTTTTCAACTCCAATTGAATTGTATGTGAAGGATATCGACTCACAGAGCACAAAAATGTATTTTCTATAAGTTTTGGACTTGTAGTTTTGTTTTAAGAGAATTTTGAATTTTGCAAGTTTGATAGTGTTTAGACGCTTAGTTAAGGAGTTATGACGATTTAAACATTTTTAAAAGTCATTTTCTCCAAACGTGAATTTTTCAACTCCAATTGAATTGTATGCGAAGGATATCGACTCACAGAGCACAAAAATTTATTTTCTATAAGTTTTGGACTTGTAGTTTTGTTTTTTAGAGAATTTTGAATTTTTCAAGTTTGATAGTGTTATGACGATTTAAACATTTTTAAAAGTCATTTTCTCCAAACGTGAATTTTTCAACTCCAATTGAATTGTATGCGAAGGATATCGACTCACAGAGCACAAAAATGTATTTTCTATAAGTTTTGGACTTGTAGTTTTGTTTTTAGAGAATTTTGAATTTTGCAAGTTTGATAGTGTTTAGACGCTTAGTTAAGGAGTTATGACGATTTAAACATTTTTAAAAGTCATTTTCTCCAAACGTGAATTTTTCAACTCCAATTGAATTGTATGCGAAGGATATCGACTCACAGAGCACAAAAATGTATTTTCTATAAGTTTTGGACTTGTAGTTTTGTTTTTAGAGAATTTTGAATTTTGCAAGTTTGATAGTGTTTAGACGCTTGGTTAAGGAGTTATGACGATTTAAACATTTTTAAAAGTCATTTTCTCCAAACGTGAATTTTTCAACTCCAATTGAATTGTATGCGAAGGATAGGTATCGACTCACAGAGCACAAAAATTTATTTTCTATAAGTTTTGGACTTGTAGTTTTGTTTTTAGAGAATTTTGAATTTTGCAAGTTTGATAGTGTTTAGACGCTTGGTTAAGGAGTTATGACGATTTAAACATTTTTAAAAGTCATTTTCTCCAAACGTGAATTTTTCAACTCCAATTGAATTGTATGCGAAGGATATCGACTCACAGAGCACAAAAATGTATTTTCTATAAGTTTTGGACTTGTAGTTTTGTTTTTAGAGAATTTTGAATTTTGCAAGTTTGATAGTGTTTAGACGCTTGGTTAAGGAGTTATGACGATTTAAACATTTTTAAAAGTCATTTTCTCCAAACGTGAATTTTTCAACTCCAATTGAATTGTATGCGAAGGATATCGACTCACAGAGCACAAAAATGTATTTTCTATAAGTTTTGGACTTGTCGTTTTGTTTTTAGAGAATTTTGAATTTTGCAAGTTTGATAGTGTTTAGACGCTTGGTTAAGGAGTTATGACGATTTAAACATTTTTAAAAGTCATTTTCTCCAAACGTGAATTTTTCAACTCCAATTGAATTGTATGCGAAGGATATCGACTCACAGAGCACAAAAATTTATTTTCTATAAGTTTTGGACTTGTAGTTTTGTTTTTAGAGAATTTTGAATTTTGCAAGTTTGATAGTGTTTAGACGCTTAGTTAAGGAGTTATGACGATTTAAACATTTTTAAAAGTCATTTTCTCCAAACGTGAATTTTTCAACTCCAATTGAATTGTATGTGAAGGATATCGACTCACAGAGCACAAAAATGTATTTTCTATAAGTTTTGGACTTGTAGTTTTGTTTTAAGAGAATTTTGAATTTTGCAAGTTTGATAGTGTTTAGACGCTTAGTTAAGGAGTTATGACGATTTAAACATTTTTAAAAGTCATTTTCTCCAAACGTGAATTTTTCAACTCCAATTGAATTGTATGCGAAGGATATCGACTCACAGAGCACAAAAATTTATTTTCTATAAGTTTTGGACTTGTAGTTTTGTTTTTTAGAGAATTTTGAATTTTTCAAGTTTGATAGTGTTATGACGATTTAAACATTTTTAAAAGTCATTTTCTCCAAACGTGAATTTTTCAACTCCAATTGAATTGTATGCGAAGGATATCGACTCACAGAGCACAAAAATGTATTTTCTATAAGTGTTGGACTTGTAGTTTTGTTTTTAGAGAATTTTGAATTTTGCAAGTTTGATAGTGTTTAGACGCTTGGTTAAGGAGTTATGACGATTTAAACATTTTTAAAAGTCATTTTCTCCAAACGTGAATTTTTCAACTCCAATTGAATTGTATGCGAAGGATATCGACTCACAGAGCACAAAAATTTATTTTCTATAAGTTTTGGACTTGTAGTTTTGTTTTTAGAGAATTTTGAATTTTGCAAGTTTGATAGTGTTTAGACGCTTAGTTAAGGAGTTATGACGATTTAAACATTTTTAAAAGTCATTTTCTCCAAACGTGAATTTTTCAACTCCAATTGAATTGTATGCGAAGGATATCGACTCACAGAGCACAAAAATGTATTTTCTATTAGTTTTAGACTTGTAGTTTTGTTTTTTAGAGAATTTTGAATTTTTCAAGTTTGATAGTGTTATGACGATTTAAACATTTTTAAAAGTCATTTTCTCCAAACGTGAATTTTTCAACTCCAATTGAATTGTATGCGAAGGATATCGACTCACAGAGCACAAAAATGTATTTTCTATAAGTGTTGGACTTGTAGTTTTGTTTTTAGAGAATTTTGAATTTTGCAAGTTTGATAGTGTTTAGACGCTTGGTTAAGGAGTTATGACGATTTAAACATTTTTAAAAGTCATTTTCTCCAAACGTGAATTTTTCAACTCCAATTGAATTGTATGCGAAGGATATCGACTCACAGAGCACAAAAATTTATTTTCTATAAGTTTTGGACTTGTAGTTTTGTTTTTTAGAGAATTTTGAATTTTTCAAGTTTGATAGTGTTATGACGATTTAAACATTTTTAAAAGTCATTTTCTCCAAACGTGAATTTTTCAACTCCAATTGAATTGTATGCGAAGGATATCGACTCACAGAGCACAAAAATTTATTTTCTATAAGTTTTGGACTTGTAGTTTTGTTTTTTAGAGAATTTTGAATTTTTCAAGTTTGATAGTGTTATGACGATTTAAACATTTTTAAAAGTCATTTTCTCCAAACGTGAATTTTTCAACTCCAATTGAATTGTATGCGAAGGATATCGACTCACAGAGCACAAAAATGTATTTTCTATAAGTGTTGGACTTGTAGTTTTGTTTTTAGAGAATTTTGAATTTTGCAAGTTTGATAGTGTTTAGACGCTTAGTTAAGGAGTTATGACGATTTAAACATTTTTAAAAGTCATTTTCTCCAAACGTGAATTTTTCAACTCCAATTGAATTGTATGCGAAGGATATCGACTCACAGAGCACAAAAATGTATTTTCTATAAGTTTTGGACTTGTAGTTTTGTTTTTAGAGAATTTTGAATTTTGCAAGTTTGATAGTGTTTAGACGCTTGGTTAAGGAGTTATGACGATTTAAACATTTTTAAAAGTCATTTTCTCCAAACGTGAATTTTTCAACTCCAATTGAATTGTATGCGAAGGATACCTATCGACTCACAGAGCACAAAAATTTATTTTCTATAAGTTTTGGACTTGTAGTTTTGTTTTTAGAGAATTTTGAATTTTGCAAGTTTGATAGTGTTTAGACGCTTGGTTAAGGAGTTATGACGATTTAAACATTTTTAAAAGTCATTTTCTCCAAACGTGAATTTTTCAACTCCAATTGAATTGTATGCGAAGGATATCGACTCACAGAGCACAAAAATGTATTTTCTATAAGTTTTGGACTTGTAGTTTTGTTTTTAGAGAATTTTGAATTTTGCAAGTTTGATAGTGTTTAGACGCTTGGTTAAGGAGTTATGACGATTTAAACATTTTTAAAAGTCATTTTCTCCAAACGTGAATTTTTCAACTCCAATTGAATTGTATGCGAAGGATATCGACTCACAGAGCACAAAAATGTATTTTCTATATAAGTTTTGGACTTGTCGTTTTGTTTTTAGAGAATTTTGAATTTTGCAAGTTTGATAGTGTTTAGACGCTTGGTTAAGGAGTTATGACGATTTAAACATTTTTAAAAGTCATTTTCTCCAAACGTGAATTTTTCAACTCCAATTGAATTGTATGCGAAGGATATCGACTCACAGAGCACAAAAATGTATTTTTTATAAGTTTTGGACTTGTAGTTTTGTTTTTAGAGAATTTTGAATTTTGCAAGTTTAATAGTGTTTAGACGCTTGGTTAAGGAGTTATGACGATTTAAACATTTTTAAAAGTCATTTTCTCCAAACGTGAATTTTTCAACTCCAATTGAATTGTATGCGAAGGATATCGACTCACAGAGCACAAAAATGTATTTTCTATAAGTGTTGGACTTGTAGTTTTGTTTTTAGAGAATTTTGAATTTTGCAAGTTTGATAGTGTTTAGACGCTTAGTTAAGGAGTTATGACGATTTAAACATTTTTAAAAGTCATTTTCTCCAAACGTGAATTTTTCAACTCCAATTGAATTGTATGCGAAGGATATCGACTCACAGAGCACAAAAATGTATTTTCTATAAGTGTTGGACTTGTAGTTTTGTTTTTAGAGAATTTTGAATTTTGCAAGTTTGATAGTGTTTAGACGCTTAGTTAAGGAGTTATGACGGACGATTTAAACATTTTAAAAAGTCATTTTCTCCAAACGTGAATTTTTCAACTCCAATTGAATTGTATGCGAAGGATATCGACTCACAGAGCACAAAAATTTATTTTCTATAAGTTTTGGACTTGTAGTTTTGTTTTTTAGAGAATTTTGAATTTTTCAAGTTTGATAGTGTTATGACGATTTAAACATTTTTAAAAGTCATTTTCTCCAAACGTGAATTTTTCAACTCCAATTGAATTGTATGCGAAGGATATCGACTCACAGAGCACAAAAATGTATTTTCTATAAGTTTTGGACTTGTAGTTTTGTTTTTAGAGAATTTTGAATTTTGCAAGTTTGATAGTGTTTAGACGCTTAGTTAAGGAGTTATGACGATTTAAACATTTTTAAAAGTCATTTTCTCCAAACGTGAATTTTTCAACTCCAATTGAATTGTATGTGAAGGATATCGACTCACAGAGCACAAAAATGTATTTTCTATAAGTTTTGGACTTGTAGTTTTGTTTTAAGAGAATTTTGAATTTTGCAAGTTTGATAGTGTTTAGACGCTTAGTTAAGGAGTTATGACGATTTAAACATTTTTAAAAGTCATTTTCTCCAAACGTGAATTTTTCAACTCCAATTGAATTGTATGCGAAGGATATCGACTCACAGAGCACAAAAATGTATTTTCTATAAGTGTTGGACTTGTAGTTTTGTTTTTAGAGAATTTTGAATTTTGCAAGTTTGATAGTGTTTAGACGCTTAGTTAAGGAGTTATGACGATTTAAACATTTTTAAAAGTCATTTTCTCCAAACGTGAATTTTTCAACTCCAATTGAATTGTATGCGAAGGATATCGACTCACAGAGCACAAAAATGTATTTTCTATAAGTGTTGGACTTGTAGTTTTGTTTTTAGAGAATTTTGAATTTTGCAAGTTTGATAGTGTTTAGACGCTTAGTTAAGGAGTTATGACGGACGATTTAAACATTTTAAAAAGTCATTTTCTCCAAACGTGAATTTTTCAACTCCAATTGAATTGTATGCGAAGGATATCGACTCACAGAGCACAAAAATGTATTTTCTATAAGTGTTGGACTTGTAGTTTTGTTTTTAGAGAATTTTGAATTTTGCAAGTTTGATAGTGTTTAGACGCTTAGTTAAGGAGTTATGACGATTTAAACATTTTTAAAAGTCATTTTCTCCAAACGTGAATTTTTCAACTCCAATTGAATTGTATGCGAAGGATATCGACTCACAGAGCACAAAAATGTATTTTCTATAAGTGTTGGACTTGTAGTTTTGTTTTTAGAGAATTTTGAATTTTGCAAGTTTGATAGTGTTTAGACGCTTAGTTAAGGAGTTATGACGGACGATTTAAACATTTTAAAAAGTCATTTTCTCCAAACGTGAATTTTTCAACTCCAATTGAATTGTATGCGAAGGATATCGACTCACAGAGCACAAAAATGTATTTTCTATAAGTGTTGGACTTGTAGTTTTGTTTTTAGAGAATTTTGAATTTTGCAAGTTTGATAGTGTTTAGACGCTTAGTTAAGGAGTTATGACGGACGATTTAAACATTTTAAAAAGTCATTTTCTCCAAACGTGAATTTTTCAACTCCAATTGAATTGTATGCGAAGGATATCGACTCACAGAGCACAAAAATGTATTTTCTATAAGTGTTGGACTTGTAGTTTTGTTTTTAGAGAATTTTGAATTTTGCAAGTTTGATAGTGTTTAGACGCTTAGTTAAGGAGTTATGACGATTTAAACATTTTAAAAAGTCATTTTCTCCAAACGTGAATTTTTCAACTCCAATTGAATTGTATGCGAAGGATATCGACTCACAGAGCACAAAAATGTATTTTCTATAAGTGTTGGACTTGTAGTTTTGTTTTTAGAGAATTTTGAATTTTGCAAGTTTGATAGTGTTTAGACGCTTAGTTAAGGAGTTATGACGATTTAAACATTTTTAAAAGTCATTTTCTCCAAACGTGAATTTTTCAACTCCAATTGAATTGTATGCGAAGGATATCGACTCACAGAGCACAAAAATGTATTTTTTATAAGTTTTGGACTTGTAGTTTTGTTTTTAGAGAATTTTGAATTTTGCAAGTTTGATAGTGTTTAGACGCTTAGTTAAGGAGTTATGACGATTTAAACATTTTTAAAAGTCATTTTCTCCAAACGTGAATTTTTCAACTCCAATTGAATTGTATGTGAAGGATATCGACTCACAGAGCACAAAAATGTATTTTCTATAAGTTTTGGACTTGTAGTTTTGTTTTAAGAGAATTTTGAATTTTGCAAGTTTGATAGTGTTTAGACGCTTAGTTAAGGAGTTATGACGATTTAAACATTTTTAAAAGTCATTTTCTCCAAACGTGAATTTTTCAACTCCAATTGAATTGTATGCGAAGGATATCGACTCACAGAGCACAAAAATTTATTTTCTATAAGTTTTGGACTTGTAGTTTTGTTTTTTAGAGAATTTTGAATTTTTCAAGTTTGATAGTGTTATGACGATTTAAACATTTTTAAAAGTCATTTTCTCCAAACGTGAATTTTTCAACTCCAATTGAATTGTATGCGAAGGATATCGACTCACAGAGCACAAAAATGTATTTTCTATAAGTTTTGGACTTGTAGTTTTGTTTTTAGAGAATTTTGAATTTTGCAAGTTTGATAGTGTTTAGACGCTTAGTTAAGGAGTTATGACGATTTAAACATTTTTAAAAGTCATTTTCTCCAAACGTGAATTTTTCAACTCCAATTGAATTGTATGTGAAGGATATCGACTCACAGAGCACAAAAATGTATTTTCTATAAGTTTTGGACTTGTAGTTTTGTTTTAAGAGAATTTTGAATTTTGCAAGTTTGATAGTGTTTAGACGCTTAGTTAAGGAGTTATGACGATTTAAACATTTTTAAAAGTCATTTTCTCCAAACGTGAATTTTTCAACTCCAATTCAATTGTATGCGAAGAATATCGACTCACAGAGCACAAAAATGTATTTTCTATAAGTGTTGGACTTGTAGTTTTGTTTTTAGAGAATTTTGAATTTTGCAAGTTTGATAGTGTTTAGACGCTTGGTTAAGGAGTTATGACGATTTAAACATTTTTAAAAGTCATTTTCTCCAAACGTGAATTTTTCAACTCCAATTGAATTGTATGTGAAGGATATCGACTCACAGAGCACAAAAATGTATTTTCTATAAGTTTTGGACTTGTAGTTTTGTTTTAAGAGAATTTTGAATTTTGCAAGTTTGATAGTGTTTAGACGCTTAGTTAAGGAGTTATGACGATTTAAACATTTTTAAAAGTCATTTTCTCCAAACG
The DNA here is from genome assembly GCF_945859705.1 of Episyrphus balteatus. Classification (NCBI taxonomy): domain Eukaryota; kingdom Metazoa; phylum Arthropoda; class Insecta; order Diptera; family Syrphidae; genus Episyrphus; species Episyrphus balteatus. The sequence goes on along the minus strand of NC_079135.1, from coordinate 82,289,693 downwards.
TGAATTTTTCAACTCCAATTGAATTGTATGTGAAGGATATCGACTCACAGAGCACAAAAATGTATTTTCTATAAGTTTTGGACTTGTAGTTTTGTTTTAAGAGAATTTTGAATTTTGCAAGTTTGATAGTGTTTAGACGCTTAGTTAAGGAGTTATGACGATTTAAACATTTTTAAAAGTCATTTTCTTCAAACGTGAATTTTTCAACTCCAATTGAATTGTATGCGAAGGATATCGACTCACAGAGCACAAAAATTTATTTTCTATAAGTTTTGGACTTGTAGTTTTGTTTTTTAGAGAATTTTGAATTTTTCAAGTTTGATAGTGTTATGACGATTTAAACATTTTTAAAAGTCATTTTCTCCAAACGTGAATTTTTCAACTCCAATTGAATTGTATGCGAAGGATATCGACTCACAGAGCACAAAAATGTATTTTCTATAAGTTTTGGACTTGTAGTTTTGTTTTTAGAGAATTTTGAATTTTGCAAGTTTGATAGTGTTTAGACGCTTAGTTAAGGAGTTATGACGATTTAAACATTTTTAAAAGTCATTTTCTCCAAACGTGAATTTTTCAACTCCAATTCAATTGTATGCGAAGGATATCGACTCACAGAGCACGAAAATGTATTTTCTATAAGTTTTGGACTTGTAGTTTTGTTTTTAGAGAATTTTGAATTTTGCAAGTTTGATAGTGTTTAGACGCTTGGTTAAGGAGTTATGATGATTTAAACATTTTTAAAAGTCATTTTCTCCAAACGTGAATTTTTCAACTCCAATTGAATTGTATGCGAAGGATATCGACTCACAGAGCACAAAAATGTATTTTTTATAAGTTTTGGACTTGTAGTTTTGTTTTTAGAGAATTTTGAATTTTGCAAGTTTGATAGTGTTTAGACGCTTGGTTAAGGAGTTATGACGATTTAAACATTTTTAAAAGTCATTTTCTCCAAACGTTAATTTTTCAACTCCAATTGAATTGTATGCGAAGGATATCGACTCACAGAGCACAAAAATGTATTTTTTATAAGTTTTGGACTTGTAGTTTTGTTTTTAGAGAATTTTGAATTTTGCAAGTTTGATAGTGTTTAGACGCTTGGTTAAGGAGTTATGACGATTTAAACATTTTTAAAAGTCATTTTCTCCAAACGTGAATTTTTCAACTCCAATTGAATTGTATGCGAAGGATATCGACTCACAGAGCACAAAAATGTATTTTCTATAAGTTTTGGACTTGTAGTTTTGTTTTTAGAGAATTTTGAATTTTGCAAGTTTGATAGTGTTTAGACGCTTGGTTAAGGAGTTATGATGATTTAAACATTTTTAAAAGTCATTTTCTCCAAACGTGAATTTTTCAACTCCAATTGAATTGTATGCGAAGGATATCGACTCACAGAGCACAAAAATGTATTTTTTATAAGTTTTGGACTTGTAGTTTTGTTTTTAGAGAATTTTGAATTTTGCAAGTTTGATAGTGTTTAGACGCTTGGTTAAGGAGTTATGACGATTTAAACATTTTTAAAAGTCATTTTCTCCAAACGTGAATTTTTCAACTCCAATTGAATTGTATGCGAAGGATATCGACTCACAGAGCACAAAAATGTATTTTTTATAAGTTTTGGACTTGTAGTTTTGTTTTTAGAGAATTTTGAATTTTGCAAGTTTGATAGTGTTTAGACGCTTGGTTAAGGAGTTATGACGATTTAAACATTTTTAAAAGTCATTTTCTCCAAACGTGAATTTTTCAACTCCAATTGAATTGTATGCGAAGGATATCGACTCACAGAGCACAAAAATGTATTTTTTATAAGTTTTGGACTTGTAGTTTTGTTTTTAGAGAATTTTGAATTTTGCAATTTTGATAGTGTTTAGACGCTTGGTTAAGGAGTTATGACGATTTAAACATTTTTAAAAGTCATTTTCTCCAAACGTGAATTTTTCAACTCCAATTGAATTGTATGCGAAGGATATCGACTCACAGAGCACAAAAATGTATTTTCTATAAGTTTTGGACTTGTAGTTTAGTTTTTAGAGAATTTTGAATTTTGCAAGTTTGATAGTGTTTAGACGCTTAGTTAAGGAGTTATGACGATTTAAACATTTTTAAAAGTCATTTTCTCCAAACGTGAATTTTTCAACTCCAATTGAATTGTACGTAAAGGATATCGACTCACAGAGCACAAAAATGTATTTTCTATAAGTTTTGGACTTGTAGTTTTGTTTTTAGAGAATTTTGAATTTTGCAAGTTTGATAGTGTTTAGACGCTTGGTTAAGGAGTTATGACGATTTAAACATTTTTAAAAGTCATTTTCTCCAAAAGTGAATTTTTCAACTCCAATTGAATTGTATGCGAAGAATATCGACTCACAGAGCACAAAAATGTATTTTCTATAAGTTTTGGACTTGTCGTTTTGTTTTTAGAGAATTTTGAATTTTGCAAGTTTGATAGTGTTTAGACGCGTAGTTAAGGTGTTATGACGATTTAAACATTTTTAAAAGTCATTTTCTCCAAACGTGAATTTTTCAACTCCAATTGAATTGTATGCGAAGGATATCGACTCACAGAGCACAAAAATGTATTTTTTATAAGTTTTGGACTTGTAGTTTTGTTTTTAGAGAATTTTGAATTTTGCAATTTTGATAGTGTTTAGACGCTTGGTTAAGGAGTTATGACGATTTAAACATTTTTAAAAGTCATTTTCTCCAAACGTGAATTTTTCAACTCCAATTGAATTGTATGCGAAGGATATCGACTCACAGAGCACAAAATGTATTTTCTATAAGTTTTGGACTTGTAGTTTTGTTTTTAGAGAATTTTGAATTTTGCAAGTTTGATAGTGTTTAGACGCTTAGTTAAGGAGTTATGACGATTTAAACATTTTTAAAAGTAATTTTCTCCAAACGTGAATTTTTCAACTCCAATTGAATTGTATGCGAAGGATATCGACTCACAGAGCACAAAAATGTATTTTCTATAAGTTTTGGACTTGTAGTTTTGTTTTTAGAGAATTTTGAATTTTGCAAGTTTGATAGTGTTTAGACGCTTGGTTAAGGAGTTATGACGATTTAAACATTTTTAAAAGTCATTTTCTCCAAACGTGAATTTTTCAACTCCAATTGAATTGTATGCGAAGGATATCGACTCACAGAGCACAAAATGTATTTTCTATAAGTTTTGGACTTGTAGTTTTGTTTTTAGAGAATTTTGAATTTTGCAAGTTTGATAGTGTTTAGACGCTTAGTTAAGGAGTTATGACGATTTAAACATTTTAAAAGTCATTTTCTTCAAACGTGAATTTTTCAACTCCAATTGAATTGTATGCGAAGGATATCGACTCACAGAGCACAAAAATGTATTTTCTATAAGTTTTGGACTTGTAGTTTTGTTTTTAGAGAATTTTGAATTTTGCAAGTTTGATAGTGTTTAGACGCTTGGTTAAGGAGTTATGACGATTTAAACATTTTTAAAAGTCGTTTTCTCCAAACGTGAATTTTTCAACTCCAATTGAATTGTATGCTAAGGATATCGACTCACAGAGCACAAAAATGTATTTTCTATAAGTTTTGGACTTGTAGTTTTGTTTTTAGAGAATTTTGAATTTTGCAAGTTTGATAGTGTTTAGACGCTTGGTTAAGGAGTTATGACGATTTAAACATTTTTAAAAGTCGTTTTCTCCAAACGTGAATTTTTCAACTCCAATTGAATTGTAAGCCAAGGATATCGACTCACAGAGCACAAAAATGTATTTTCTATAAGTTTTGGACTTGTAGTTTTGTTTTTAGAGAATTTTGAATTTTGCAACTTTGATAGTGTTTAGACGCTTGGTTAAGGAGTTATGACGATTTAAACATTTTTAAAAGTCATTTTCTCCAAACGTGAATTTTTCAACTCCAATTGAATTGTATGCGAAGGATATCGACTCACAGAGCACAAAAATGTATTTTTTATAAGTTTTGGACTTGTAGTTTTGTTTTTAGAGAATTTTGAATTTTGCAAGTTTGATAGTGTTTAGACGCTTGGTTAAGGAGTTATGACGATTTAAACATTTTTAAAAGTCATTTTCTCCAAACGTGAATTTTTCAACTCCAATTGAATTGTATGCGAAGGATATCGACTCACAGAGCACAAAAATGTATTTTTTATAAGTTTTGGACTTGTAGTTTTGTTTTTAGAGAATTTTGAATTTTGCAATTTTGATAGTGTTTAGACGCTTGGTTAAGGAGTTATGACGATTTAAACATTTTTAAAAGTCATTTTCTCCAAACGTGAATTTTTCAACTCCAATTGAATTGTATGCGAAGGATATCGACTCACAGAGCACAAAAATGTATTTTCTATAAGTTTTGGACTTGTAGTTTAGTTTTTAGAGAATTTTGAATTTTGCAAGTTTGATAGTGTTTAGACGCTTAGTTAAGGAGTTATGACGATTTAAACATTTTTAAAAGTCATTTTCTCCAAACGTGAATTTTTCAACTCCAATTGAATTGTACGTAAAGGATATCGACTCACAGAACACAAAAATGTATTTTCTATAAGTTTTGGACTTGTAGTTTTGTTTTTAGAGAATTTTGAATTTTGCAAGTTTGATAGTGTTTAGACGCTTAGTTAAGGAGTTATGACGATTTAAACATTTTTAAAAGTCATTTTCTCCAAACGTGAATTTTTCAACTCCAATTGAATTGTACGCGAAGGATATCGACTTACAGAGCACAAAAATGTATTTTCTATAAGTTTTGGACTTGTAGTTTTGTTTTTAGAGAATTTTGAATTTTGCAAGTTTGATAGTGTTTAGACGCTTGGTTAAGGAGTTATGACGATTTAAACATTTTTAAAAGTCATTTTCTCCAAAAGTGAATTTTTCAACTCCAATTGAATTGTATGCGAAGAATATCGACTCACAGAGCACAAAAATGTATTTTCTATAAGTTTTGGACTTGTCGTTTTGTTTTTAGAGAATTTTGAATTTTGCAAGTTTGATAGTGTTTAGACGCGTAGTTAAGGTGTTATGACGATTTAAACATTTTTAAAAGTCATTTTCTCCAAACGTGAATTTTTCAACTCCAATTGAATTGTATGCGAAGAATATCGACTCACAGAGCACAAAAATGTATTTTCTATAAGTTTTGGACTTGTAGTTTGGTTTTTAGAGAATTTTGAATTTTGCAAGTTTGATAGTGTTTAGACGCTTGGTTAAGGAGTTATGACGATTTAAACATTTTTAAAAGTCATTTTCTCCAAACGTGAATTTTTCAACTCCAATTGAATTGTATGCGAAGGATATCGACTCACAGAGCACAAAATGTATTTTCTATAAGTTTTGGACTTGTAGTTTTGTTTTTAGCGAATTTTGAATTTTGCAAGTTTGATAGTGTTTAGACGCTTAGTTAAGGAGTTATGACGATTTAAACATTTTTAAAAGTCATTTTCTCCAAACGTGAATTTTTCAACTCCAATTGAATTGTATGCGAAGGATATCGACTCACAGAGCACAAAACTGTATTTTCTATAAGTTTTGGACTTGTAGTTTTGTTTTTAGAGAATTTTGAATTTTGCAAGTTTGATAGTGTTTAGACGCTTAGTTAAGAAGTTATGACGATTTAAACATTTTTAAAAGTCATTTTCTCCAAACGTGAATTTTTCAACTCCAATTGAATTGTATGCGAAGGATATCGACTCACAGAGCACAAAATGTATTTTCTATAAGTTTTGGACTTGTAGTTTTGTTTTTAGAGAATTTTGAATTTTGCAAGTTTGATAGTGTTTAGACGCTTAGTTAAGGAGTTATGACGATTTAAACATTTTAAAAGTCATTTTCTTCAAACGTGAATTTTTCAACTCCAATTGAATTGTATGCGAAGGATATCGACTCACAGAGCACAAAAATGTATTTTCTATAAGTTTTGGACTTGTAGTTTTGTTTTTAGAGAATTTTGAATTTTGCAAGTTTGATAGTGTTTAGACGCTTGGTTAAGGAGTTATGACGATTTAAACATTTTTCAAAGTCGTTTTCTCCAAACGTGAATTTTTCAACTCCAATTGAATTGTATGCTAAGGATATCGACTCACAGAGCACAAAAATGTATTTTCTATAAGTTTTGGACTTGTAGTTTTGTTTTTAGAGAATTTTGAATTTTGCAAGTTTGATAGTGTTTAGACGCTTGGTTAAGGAGTTATGACGATTTAAACATTTTTAAAAGTCGTTTTCTCCAAACGTGAATTTTTCAACTCCAATTGAATTGTATGCGAAGGATATCGACTCACAGAGCACAAAAATGTATTTTCTATAAGTTTTGGACTTGTAGTTTTGTTTTTAGAGAATTTTGAATTTTGCAAGTTTGATAGTGTTTAGACGCTTGGTTAAGGAGTTATGACGATTTAAACATTTTTAAAAGTCATTTTCTCCAAACGTGAATTTTTCAACTCCAATTGAATTGTATGCGAAGGATATCGACTCACAGAGCACAAAAATGTATTTTCTATAAGTTTTGGACTTGTAGTTTTGTTTTTAGAGAATTTTGAATTTTGCAAGTTTGATAGTGTTTAGACGCTTGGTTAAGGAGTTATGACGATTTAAACATTTTTAAAAGTCAACGTGAATTTTTCAACTCCAATTGAATTGTATGCGAAGGATATCGACTCACAGAGCACAAAAATGTATTTTCTATAAGTTTTGGACTTGTTGTTTTGTTTTTAGAGAATTTTGAATTTTGCAAGTTTGATAGTGTTTAGACGCTTGGTTAAGGAGTTACAACGATTTAAACATTTTTAAAAGTCATTTTCTCCAAACGTGAATTTTTCAACTCCAATTGAATTGTATGCGAAGGATATCGACTCACAGAGCACAAAAATGTATTTTCTATAAGTTTTGGACTTGTAGTTTTGTTTTTAGAGAATTTTGAATTTTGCAAGTTTGATAGTGTTTAGACGCTTGGTTAAGGAGTTATGACGATTTAAACATTTTTAAAAGTCATTTTCTCCAAACGTGAATTTTTCAACTCCAATTGAATTGTATGCGAAGGATATCGACTCACAGAGCACAAAAATGTATTTTCTATAAGTTTTGGACTTGTAGTTTTGTTTTTAAAGAATTTTGAATTTTGCAAGTTTGATAGTGTTTAGACGCTTGGTTAAGGAGTTATGACGATTTAAACATTTTTAAAAGTCATTTTCTCCAAACGTGAATTTTTCAACTCCAATTGAATTGTATGCGAAGGATATCGACTCACAGAGCACAAAAATTTATTTTCTATAAGTTTTGGACTTGTAGTTTTGTTTTTAGAGAATTTTGAATTTTGCAAGTTTGATAGTGTTTAGACGCTTGGTTAAGGAGTTATGACGATTTAAACATTTTTAAAAGTCATTTTCTCCAAACGTGAATTTTTCAACTCCAATTGAATTGTTTGCGAAGGATATCGACTCACAGAGCACAAAAATGTATTTTCTATAAGTTTTGGACTTGTAGTTTTGTTTTTAGAGAATTTTGAATTTTGCAAGTTTGATAGTGTTTAGACGCTTAGTTAAGGAGTTATGACGATTTAAACATTTTTAAAAGTCATTTTCTCCAAACGTGAATTTTTGCAAGTTTGATAGTGTTTAGACGCTTGGTTAAGGAGTTATGACGATTTAAACATTTTTAAAAGTCATTTTCTCCAAACGTGAATTTTTCAACTCCAATTGAATTGTATGCGAAGGATATCGACTCACAGAGCACAAAAATGTATTTTCTATAAGTTTTGGACTTGTAGTTTTGTTTTTAAAGAATTTTGAATTTTGCAAGTTTGATAGTGTTTAGACGCTTGGTTAAGGAGTTATGACGATTTAAACATTTTTAAAAGTCATTTTCTCCAAACGTGAATTTTTCAACTCCAATTGAATTGTATGCGAAGGATATCGACTCACAGAGCACAAAAATGTATTTTCTATAAGTTTTGGACTTGTAGTTTTGTTTTTAGAGAATTTTGAATTTTGCAAGTTTGATAGTGTTTAGACGCTTAGTTAAGGAGTTATGACGATTTAAACATTTTTAAAAGTCATTTTCTCCAAACGTGAATTTTTCAACTCCAATTGAATTGTATGCGAAGGATATCGACTCACAGAGCACAAAAATGTATTTTCTATAAGTTTTGGACTTGTAGTTTTGTTTTTAGAGAATTTTGAATTTTGCAAGTTTGATAGTGTTTAGACGCTTGGTTAAGGAGTTATGACGATTTAAACATTTTTAAAAGTCATTTTCTCCAAACGTGAATTTTTCAACTCCAATTGAATTGTATGCGAAGGATATCGACTCACAGAGCACAAAAATGTATTTTCTATAAGTTTTGGACTTGTAGTTTTGTTTTTAGAGAATTTTGAATTTTGCAAGTTTGATAGTGTTTAGACGCTTAGTTAAGGAGTTATGACGATTTAAACATTTTAAAAGTCATTTTCTTCAAACGTGAATTTTTCAACTCCAATTGAATTGTATGCGAAGGATATCGACTCACAGAGCACAAAAATGTATTTTCTATAAGTTTTGGACTTGTAGTTTTGTTTTTAGAGAATTTTGAATTTTGCAAGTTTGATAGTGTTTAGACGCTTGGTTAAGGAGTTATGACGATTTAAACATTTTTAAAAGTCGTTTTCTCCAAACGTGAATTTTTCAACTCCAATTGAATTGTATGCGAAGGATATCGACTCACAGAGCACAAAAATGTATTTTCTATAAGTTTTGGACTTGTAGTTTTGTTTTTAGAGAATTTTGAATTTTGCAAGTTTGATAGTGTTTAGACGCTTGGTTAAGGAGTTATGACGATTTAAACATTTTTAAAAGTCAACGTGAATTTTTCAACTCCAATTGAATTGTATGCGAAGGATATCGACTCACAGAGCACAAAAATGTATTTTCTATAAGTTTTGGACTTGTTGTTTTGCTTTTAGAGAATTTTGAATTTTGCAAGTTTGATAGTGTTTAGACGCTTGGTTAAGGAGTTACAACGATTTAAACATTTTTAAAAGTCATTTTCTCCAAACGTGAATTTTTCAACTCCAATTGAATTGTATGCGAAGGATATCGACTCACAGAGCACAAAAATGTATTTTCTATAAGTTTTGGACTTGTAGTTTTGTTTTTAGAGAATTTTGAATTTTGCAAGTTTGATAGTGTTTAGACGCTTGGTTAAGGAGTTATGACGATTTAAACATTTTTAAAAGTCATTTTCTCCAAACGTGAATTTTTCAACTCCAATTGAATTGTATGCGAAGGATATCGACTCACAGAGCACAAAAATGTATTTTCTATAAGTTTTGGACTTGTAGTTTTGTTTTTAAAGAATTTTGAATTTTGCAAGTTTGATAGTGTTTAGACGCTTGGTTAAGGAGTTATGACGATTTAAACATTTTTAAAAGTCATTTTCTCCAAACGTGAATTTTTCAACTCCAATTGAATTGTATGCGAAGGATATCGACTCACAGAGCACAAAAATGTATTTTCTATAAGTTTTGGACTTGTAGTTTTGTTTTTAGAGAATTTTGAATTTTGCAAGTTTGATAGTGTTTAGAAGCTTGGTTAAGGAGTTATGACGATTTAAACATTTTTAAAAGTCATTTTCTCCAAACGTGAATTTTTGCAAGTTTGATAGTGTTTAGACGCTTGGTTAAGGAGTTATGACGATTTAAACATTTTTAAAAGTCATTTTCTCCAAACGTGAATTTTTCAACTCCAATTGAATTGTATGCGAAGGATATCGACTCACAGAGCACAAAAATGTATTTTCTATAAGTTTTGGACTTGTAGTTTTGTTTTTAGAGAATTTTGAATTTTGCAAGTTTGATAGTGTTTAGACGCTTGGTTAAGGAGTTATGACGATTTAAACATTTTTAAAAGTCAACGTGAATTTTTCAACTCCAATTGAATTGTATGCGAAGGATATCGACTCACAGAGCACAAAAATGTATTTTCTATAAGTTTTGGACTTGTTGTTTTGCTTTTAGAGAATTTTGAATTTTGCAAGTTTGATAGTGTTTAGACGCTTGGTTAAGGAGTTACAACGATTTAAACATTTTTAAAAGTCATTTTCTCCAAACGTGAATTTTTCAACTCCAATTGAATTGTATGCGAAGGATATCGACTCACAGAGCACAAAAATGTATTTTCTATAAGTTTTGGACTTGTAGTTTTGTTTTTAGAGAATTTTGAATTTTGCAAGTTTGATAGTGTTTAGACGCTTGGTTAAGGAGTTATGACGATTTAAACATTTTTAAAAGTCATTTTCTCCAAACGTGAATTTTTCAACTCCAATTGAATTGTATGCGAAGGATATCGACTCACAGAGCACAAAAATGTATTTTCTATAAGTTTTGGACTTGTAGTTTTGTTTTTAAAGAATTTTGAATTTTGCAAGTTTGATAGTGTTTAGACGCTTGGTTAAGGAGTTATGACGATTTAAACATTTTTAAAAGTCATTTTCTCCAAACGTGAATTTTTCAACTCCAATTGAATTGTATGCGAAGGATATCGACTCACAGAGCACAAAAATGTATTTTCTATAAGTTTTGGACTTGTAGTTTTGTTTTTAGAGAATTTTGAATTTTGCAAGTTTGATAGTGTTTAGACGCTTGGTTAAGGAGTTATGACGATTTAAACATTTTTAAAAGTCATTTTCTCCAAACGTGAATTTTTGCAAGTTTGATAGTGTTTAGACGCTTGGTTAAGGAGTTATGACGATTTAAACATTTTTAAAAGTCATTTTCTCCAAACGTGAATTTTTCAACTCCAATTGAATTGTATGCGAAGGATATCGACTCACAGAGCACAAAAATGTATTTTCTATAAGTTTTGGACTTGTAGTTTTGTTTTTAGAGAATTTTGAATTTTGCAAGTTTGATAGTGTTTAGACGCTTGGTTAAGGAGTTATGACGATTTAAACATTTTTAGAAGTCATTTTCTCCAAACGTGAATTTTTCAACTCCAATTGAATTGTATGCGAAGGATATCGACTCACAGAGCACAAAAATGTATTTTCTATAAGTTTTGGACTTGTAGTTTTGTTTTAAGAGAATTTTGAATTTTGCAAGTTTGCAAGGAGTTATGACGATTTAAACATTTTTAAAAGTCATTTTCTCCAAACGTGAATTTTTGCAAGTTTGATAGTGTTTAGACGCTTGGTTAAGGAGTTATGACGATTTAAACATTTTTAAAAGTCATTTTCTCCAAACGTGAATTTTTCAACTCCAATTGAATTGTATGCGAAGGATATCGACTCACAGAGCACAAAAATGTATTTTCTATAAGTTTTGGACTTGTAGTTTTGTTTTTAGAGAATTTTGAATTTTGCAAGTTTGATAGTGTTTAGACGCTTGGTTAAGGAGTTATGACGATTTAAACATTTTTAAAAGTCATTTTCTCCAAACGTGAATTTTTCAACTCCAATTGAATTGTTTGCGAAGGATATCGACTCACAGAGCACAAAAATGTATTTTCTATAAGTTTTGGACTTGTAGTTTTGTTTTTAGAGAATTTTGAATTTTGCAAGTTTGATAGTGTTTAGACGCTTGGTTAAGGAGTTATGACGATTTAAACATTTTTAAAAGTCATTTTCTCCAAACGTGAATTTTTGCAAGTTTGATAGTGTTTAGACGCTTGGTTAAGGAGTTATGACGATTTAAACATTTTTAAAAGTCATTTTCTCCAAACGTGAATTTTTCAACTCCAATTGAATTGTATGCCAAGGATATCGACTCACAGAGCACAAAAATGTATTTTCTATAAGTTTTGGACTTGTAGTTTTGTTTTTAGAGAATTTTGAATTTTGCAAGTTTGATAGTGTTTAGACGCTTGGTTAAGGAGTTATGACGATTTAAACATTTTTAGAAGTCATTTTCTCCAAACGTGAATTTTTCAACTCCAATTGAATTGTATGCGAAGGATATCGACTCACAGAGCACAAAAATGTATTTTCTATAAGTTTTGGACTTGTAGTTTTGTTTTTAGAGAATTTTGAATTTTGCAAGTTTGATAGTGTTTAGACGCTTAGTTAAGGAGTTATGACGATTTAAACATTTTTAAAAGTCATTTTCTCCAAACGTGAATTTTTCAACTCCAATTGAATTGTATGCGAAGGATATCGACTCACAGAGCACAAAAATGTATTTTCTATAAGTTTTGGACTTGTAGTTTTGTTTTTAGAGAATTTTGAATTTTGCAAGTTTGATAGTGTTTAGACGCTTGGTTAAGGAGTTATGACGATTTAAACATTTTTAAAAGTCATTTTCTCCAAACGTGAATTTTTCAACTCCAATTGAATTGTATGCGAAGGATATCGACTCACAGAGCACAAAAATGTATTTTCTATAAGTTTTGGACTTGTAGTTTTGTTTTTAGAGAATTTTGAATTTTGCAAGTTTGATAGTGTTTAGAAGCTTGGTTAAGGAGTTATGACGATTTAAACATTTTTAAAAGTCATTTTCTCCAAACGTGAATTTTTGCAAGTTTGATAGTGTTTAGACGCTTGGTTAAGGAGTTATGACGATTTAAACATTTTTAAAAGTCATTTTCTCCAAACGTGAATTTTTCAACTCCAATTGAATTGTATGCGAAGGATATCGACTCACAGAGCACAAAAATGTATTTTCTATAAGTTTTGGACTTGTAGTTTTGTTTTTAGAGAATTTTGAATTTTGCAAGTTTGATAGTGTTTAGACGCTTGGTTAAGGAGTTATGACGATTTAAACATTTTTAGAAGTCATTTTCTCCAAACGTGAATTTTTCAACTCCAATTGAATTGTATGCGAAGGATATCGACTCACAGAGCACAAAAATGTATTTTCTATAAGTTTTGGACTTGTAGTTTTGTTTTAAGAGAATTTTGAATTTTGCAAGTTTGCAAGGAGTTATGACGATTTAAACATTTTTAAAAGTCATTTTCTCCAAACGTGAATTTTTGCAAGTTTGATAGTGTTTAGACGCTTGGTTAAGGAGTTATGACGATTTAAACATTTTTAAAAGTCATTTTCTCCAAACGTGAATTTTTCAACTCCAATTGAATTGTATGCGAAGGATATCGACTCACAGAGCACAAAAATGTATTTTCTATAAGTTTTGGACTTGTAGTTTTGTTTTTAGAGAATTTTGAATTTTGCAAGTTTGATAGTGTTTAGACGCTTGGTTAAGGAGTTATGACGATTTAAACATTTTTAAAAGTCATTTTCTCCAAACGTGAATTTTTCAACTCCAATTGAATTGTTTGCGAAGGATATCGACTCACAGAGCACAAAAATGTATTTTCTATAAGTTTTGGACTTGTAGTTTTGTTTTTAGAGAATTTTGAATTTTGCAAGTTTGATAGTGTTTAGACGCTTAGTTAAGGAGTTATGACGATTTAAACATTTTTAAAAGTCATTTTCTCCAAACGTGAATTTTTGCAAGTTTGATAGTGTTTAGACGCTTGGTTAAGGAGTTATGACGATTTAAACATTTTTAAAAGTCATTTTCTCCAAACGTGAATTTTTCAACTCCAATTGAATTGTATGCCAAGGATATCGACTCACAGAGCACAAAAATGTATTTTCTATAAGTTTTGGACTTGTAGTTTTGTTTTTAGAGAATTTTGAATTTTGCAAGTTTGATAGTGTTTAGACGCTTGGTTAAGGAGTTATGACGATTTAAACATTTTTAGAAGTCATTTTCTCCAAACGTGAATTTTTCAACTCCAATTGAATTGTATGCGAAGGATATCGACTCACAGAGCACAAAAATGTATTTTCTATAAGTTTTGGACTTGTAGTTTTGTTTTTAGAGAATTTTGAATTTTGCAAGTTTGATAGTGTTTAGACGCTTAGTTAAGGAGTTATGACGATTTAAACATTTTTAAAAGTCATTTTCTCCAAACGTGAATTTTTCAACTCCAATTGAATTGTATGCGAAGGATATCGACTCACAGAGCACAAAAATGTATTTTCTATAAGTTTTGGACTTGTAGTTTTGTTTTTAGAGAATTTTGAATCTTGCAACTTTGATAATGTTTAGACGCTTGGTTAAGGAGTTATGACGATTTAAACATTTTTAAAAGTCATTTTCTCCAAACGTGAATTTTTCAACTCCAATTGAATTGTATGCGAAGGATATCGACTCACAGAGCACAAAAATGTATTTTCTATAAGTTTTGGACTTGTAGTTTTGTTTTTAGAGAATTTTGAATTTTGCAAGTTTGATAGTGTTTAGACGCTTAGTTAAGGAGTTATGACGATTTAAACATTTTAAAAGTCATTTTCTTCAAACGTGAATTTTTCAACTCCAATTGAATTGTATGCGAAGGATATTGACTCACAGAGCACAAAAATGTATTTTCTATAAGTTTTGGACTTGTAGTTTTGTTTTTAGAGAATTTTGAATTTTGCAAGTTTGATAGTGTTTAGACGCTTGGTTAAGGAGTTATGACGATTTAAACATTTTTAAAAGTCGTTTTCTCCAAACGTGAATTTTTCAACTCCAATTGAATTGTATGCCAAGGATATCGACTCACAGAGCACAAAAATGTATTTTCTATAAGTTTTGGACTTGTAGTTTTGTTTTTAGAGAATTTTGAATTTTGCAAGTTTGATAGTGTTTAGACGCTTGGTTAAGGAGTTATGACGATTTAAACATTTTTAAAAGTCAACGTGAATTTTTCAACTCCAATTGAATTGTATGCGAAGGATATCGACTCACAGAGCACAAAAATGTATTTTCTATAAGTTTTGGACTTGTTGTTTTGTTTTTAGAGAATTTTGAATTTTGCAAGTTTGATAGTGTTTAGACGCTTGGTTAAGGAGTTACAACGATTTAAACATTTTTAAAAGTCATTTTCTCCAAACGTGAATTTTTCAACTCCAATTGAATTGTATGCGAAGGATATCGACTCACAGAGCACAAAAATGTATTTTCTATAAGTTTTGGACTTGTAGTTTTGTTTTTAAAGAATTTTGAATTTTGCAAGTTTGATAGTGTTTAGACGCTTGGTTAAGGAGTTATGACGATTTAAACATTTTTAAAAGTCATTTTCTCCAAACGTGAATTTTTCAACTCCAATTGAATTGTATGCCAAGGATATCGACTCACAGAGCACAAAAATGTATTTTCTATAAGTTTTGGACTTGTAGTTTTGTTTTTAGAGAATTTTGAATTTTGCAAGTTTGATAGTGTTTAGACGCTTGGTTAAGGAGTTATGACGATTTAAACATTTTTAAAAGTCAACGTGAATTTTTCAACTCCAATTGAATTGTATGCGAAGGATATCGACTCACAGAGCACAAAAATGTATTTTCTATAAGTTTTGGACTTGTTGTTTTGTTTTTAGAGAATTTTGAATTTTGCAAGTTTGATAGTGTTTAGACGCTTGGTTAAGGAGTTACAACGATTTAAACATTTTTAAAAGTCATTTTCTCCAAACGTGAATTTTTCAACTCCAATTGAATTGTATGCGAAGGATATCGACTCACAGAGCACAAAAATGTATTTTCTATAAGTTTTGGACTTGTAGTTTTGTTTTTAGAGAATTTTGAATTTTGCAAGTTTGATAGTGTTTAGACGCTTGGTGAAGGAGTTATGACGATTTAAACATTTTTAAAAGTCATTTTCTCCAAACGTGAATTTTTCAACTCCAATTGAATTGTATGCGAAGGATATCGACTCACAGAGCACAAAAATGTATTTTCTATAAGTTTTGGACTTGTAGTTTTGTTTTTAAAGAATTTTGAATTTTGCAAGTTTGATAGTGTTTAGACGCTTGGTTAAGGAGTTATGACGATTTAAACATTTTTAAAAGTCATTTTCTCCAAACGTGAATTTTTCAACTCCAATTGAATTGTATGCGAAGGATATCGACTCACAGAGCACAAAAATGTATTTTCTATAAGTTTTGGACTTGTAGTTTTGTTTTTAGAGAATTTTGAATTTTGCAAGTTTGATAGTGTTTAGACGCTTGGTTAAGGAGTTATGACGATTTAAACATTTTTAAAAGTCATTTTCTCCAAACGTGAATTTTTCAACTCCAATTGAATTGTATGCCAAGGATATCGACTCACAGAGCACAAAAATGTATTTTCTATAAGTTTTGGACTTGTAGTTTTGTTTTTAGAGAATTTTGAATTTTGCAAGTTTGATAGTGTTTAGACGCTTGGTTAAGGAGTTATGACGATTTAAACATTTTTAAAAGTCAACGTGAATTTTTCAACTCCAATTGAATTGTATGCGAAGGATATCGACTCACAGAGCACAAAAATGTATTTTCTATAAGTTTTGGACTTGTTGTTTTGTTTTTAGAGAATTTTGAATTTTGCAAGTTTGATAGTGTTTAGACGCTTGGTTAAGGAGTTACAACGATTTAAACATTTTTAAAAGTCATTTTCTCCAAACGTGAATTTTTCAACTCCAATTGAATTGTATGCGAAGGATATCGACTCACAGAGCACAAAAATGTATTTTCTATAAGTTTTGGACTTGTAGTTTTGTTTTTAGAGAATTTTGAATTTTGCAAGTTTGATAGTGTTTAGACGCTTGGTGAAGGAGTTATGACGATTTAAACATTTTTAAAAGTCATTTTCTCCAAACGTGAATTTTTCAACTCCAATTGAATTGTATGCGAAGGATATCGACTCACAGAGCACAAAAATGTATTTTCTATAAGTTTTGGACTTGTAGTTTTGTTTTTAAAGAATTTTGAATTTTGCAAGTTTGATAGTGTTTAGACGCTTGGTTAAGGAGTTATGACGATTTAAACATTTTTAAAAGTCATTTTCTCCAAACGTGAATTTTTCAACTCCAATTGAATTGTATGCGAAGGATATCGACTCACAGAGCACAAAAATGTATTTTCTATAAGTTTTGGACTTGTAGTTTTGTTTTTAGAGAATTTTGAATTTTGCAACTTTGATAGTGTTTAGACGCTTGGTTAAGGAGTTATGACGATTTAAAAATTTTTAAAAGTCATTTTCTCCAAACGTGAATTTTTCAACTCCAATTGAATTGTATGCGAAGGATATCGACTCACAGAGCACAAAAATGTATTTTCTATAAGTTTTGGACTTGTAGTTTTGTTTTTAGAGAATTTTGAATTTTGCAAGTTTGATAGTGTTTAGACGCTTAGTTAAGGAGTTATGACGATTTAAACATTTTAAAAGTCATTTTCTTCAAACGTGAATTTTTCAACTCCAATTGAATTGTATGCGAAGGATATCGACTCACAGAGCACAAAAATGTATTTTCTATAAGTTTTGGACTTGTAGTTTTGTTTTTAGAGAATTTTGAATTTTGCAAGTTTGATAGTGTTTAGACGCTTGGTTAAGGAGTTATGACGATTTAAACATTTTTAAAAGTCGTTTTCTCCAAACGTGAATTTTTCAACTCCAATTGAATTGTATGCCAAGGATATCGACTCACAGAGCACAAAAATGTATTTTCTATAAGTTTTGGACTTGTAGTTTTGTTTTTAGAGAATTTTGAATTTTGCAAGTTTGATAGTGTTTAGACGCTTAGTTAAGGAGTTATGACGATTTAAACATTTTTAAAAGTCATTTTCTCCAAACGTGAATTTTTCAACTCCAATTGAATTGTATGCGAAGGATATCGACTCACAGAGCACAAAAATGTATTTTCTATAAGTTTTGGACTTGTAGTTTTGTTTTTAGAGAATTTTGAATTTTGCAACTTTGATAGTGTTTAGACGCTTGGTTAAGGAGTTATGACGATTTAAACATTTTTAAAAGTCATTTTCTCCAAACCTGAATTTTTCAACTCCAATTGAATTGTATGCGAAGGATATCGACTCACAGAGCACAAAAATGTATTTTCTATAAGTTTTGGACTTGTAGTTTTGTTTTTAGAGAATTTTGAATTTTGCAAGTTTGATAGTGTTTAGACGCTTGGTTAAGGAGTTATGACGATTTAAACATTTTTAGAAGTCATTTTCTCCAAACGTGAATTTTTCAACTCCAATTGAATTGTATGCGAAGGATATCGACTCACAGAGCACAAAAATGTATTTTCTATAAGTTTTGGACTTGTAGTTTTGTTTTTAGAGAATTTTGAATTTTGCAAGTTTGATAGTGTTTAGACGCTTAGTTAAGGAGTTATGACGATTTAAACATTTTTAAAAGTCATTTTCTCCAAACGTGAATTTTTCAACTCCAATTGAATTGTATGCGAAGGATATCGACTCACAGAGCACAAAAATGTATTTTCTATAAGTTTTGGACTTGTAGTTTTGTTTTTAGAGAATTTTGAATTTTGCAACTTTGATAGTGTTTAGACGCTTGGTTAAGGAGTTATGACGATTTAAACATTTTTAAAAGTCATTTTCTCCAAACGTGAATTTTTCAACTCCAATTGAATTGTATGCGAAGGATATCGACTCACAGAGCACAAAAATGTATTTTCTATAAGTTTTGGACTTGTAGTTTTGTTTTTAGAGAATTTTGAATTTTGCAAGTTTGATAGTGTTTAGACGCTTGGTTAAGGAGTTATGACGATTTAAACATTTTTAAAAGTCGTTTTCTCCAAACGTGAATTTTTCAACTCCAATTGAATTGTATGCCAAGGATATCGACTCACAGAGCACAAAAATGTATTTTCTATAAGTTTTGGACTTGTAGTTTTGTTTTTAGAGAATTTTGAATTTTGCAAGTTTGATAGTGTTTAGACGCTTGGTTAAGGAGTTATGACGATTTAAACATTTTTAAAAGTCAACGTGAATTTTTCAACTCCAATTGAATTGTATGCGAAGGATATCGACTCACAGAGCACAAAAATGTATTTTCTATAAGTTTTGGACTTGTTGTTTTGTTTTTAGAGAATTTTGAATTTTGCAAGTTTGATAGTGTTTAGACGCTTGGTTAAGGAGTTACAACGATTTAAACATTTTTAAAAGTCATTTTCTCCAAACGTGAATTTTTCAACTCCAATTGAATTGTATGCGAAGGATATCGACTCACAGAGCACAAAAATGTATTTTCTATAAGTTTTGGACTTGTAGTTTTGTTTTTAGAGAATTTTGAATTTTGCAAGTTTGATAGTGTTTAGACGCTTGGTGAAGGAGTTATGACGATTTAAACATTTTTAAAAGTCATTTTCTCCAAACGTGAATTTTTCAACTCCAATTGAATTGTATGCGAAGGATATCGACTCACAGAGCACAAAAATGTATTTTCTATAAGTTTTGGACTTGTAGTTTTGTTTTTAAAGAATTTTGAATTTTGATAGTGTTTAGACGCTTGGTTAAGGAGTTATGACGATTTAAACATTTTTAAAAGTCATTTTCTCCAAACCTGAATTTTTCAACTCCAATTGAATTGTATGCGAAGGATATCGACTCACAGAGCACAAAAATGTATTTTCTATAAGTTTTGGACTTGTAGTTTTGTTTTTAGAGAATTTTGAATTTTGCAAGTTTGATAGTGTTTAGACGCTTGGTTAAGGAGTTATGACGATTTAAACATTTTTAAAAGTCATTTTCTCCAAACGTGAATTTTTCAACTCCAATTGAATTGTATGCGAAGGATATCGACTCACAGAGCACAAAAATTTATTTTCTATAAGTTTTGGACTTGTAGTTTTGTTTTTAGAGAATTTTGAATTTTGCAAGTTTGATAGTGTTTAGACGCTTGGTTAAGGAGTTATGACGATTTAAACATTTTTAAAAGTCATTTTCTCCAAACGTGAATTTTTCAACTCCAATTGAATTGTATGCGAAGGATATCGACTCACAGAGCACAAAAATGTATTTTCTATAAGTTTTGGACTTGTAGTTTTGTTTTTAGAGAATTTTGAATTTTGCAAGTTTGATAGTGTTTAGACGCTTAGTTAAGGAGTTATGACGATTTAAACATTTTTAAAAGTCATTTTCTCCAAACGTGAATTTTTCAACTCCAATTGAATTGTATGCGAAGGATATCGACTCACAGAGCACAAAAATGTATTTTCTATAAGTTTTGGACTTGTAGTTTTGTTTTTAGAGAATTTTGAATTTTGCAAGTTTGATAGTGTTTAGACGCTTAGTTAAGGAGTTATGGCGATTTAAACATTTTTAAAAGTCATTTTCTCCAAACGTGAATTTTTGCAAGTTTGATAGTGTTTAGACGCTTGGTTAAGGAGTTATGACGATTTAAACATTTTTAAAAGTCATTTTCTCCAAACGTGAATTTTTCAACTCCAATATAATTGTATGCGAAGGATATCGACTCACAGAGCACAAAAATGTATTTTCTATAAGTTTTGGACTTGTAGTTTTGTTTTTAAAGAATTTTGAATTTTGCAAGTTTGATAGTGTTTAGACGCTTGGTTAAGGAGTTATGACGATTTAAACATTTTTAAAAGTCATTTTCTCCAAACGTGAATTTTTCAACTCCAATTGAATTGTATGCGAAGGATATCGACTCACAGAGCACAAAAATGTATTTTCTATAAGTTTTGGACTTGTAGTTTTGTTTTTAGAGAATTTTGAATTTTGCAAGTTTGATAGTGTTTAGACGCTTGGTTAAGGAGTTATGACGATTTAAACATTTTTAAAAGTCATTTTCTCCAAACGTGAATTTTTCAACTCCAATTGAATTGTTTGCGAAGGATATCGACTCACAGAGCACAAAAATGTATTTTCTATAAGTTTTGGACTTGTAGTTTTGTTTTTAGAGAATTTTGAATTTTGCAAGTTTGATAGTGTTTAGACGCTTAGTCAAGGAGTTATGACGATTTAAACATTTTTAAAAGTCATTTTCTCCAAACGTGAATTTTTCAACTCCAATTGAATTGTATGCGAAGGATATCGACTCACAGAGCACAAAAATGTATTTTCTATAAGTTTTGGACTTGTAGTTTTGTTTTTAGAGAATTTTGAATTTTGCAAGTTTGATAGTGTTTAGACGCTTGGTTAAGGAGTTATGACGATTTAAACATTTTTAAAAGTCATTTTCTCCAAACGTGAATTTTTCAACTCCAATTGAATTGTATGCGAAGGATATCGACTCACAGAGCACAAAAATGTATTTTCTATAAGTTTTGGACTTGTAGTTTTGTTTTTAGAGAATTTTGAATTTTGCAAGTTTGATAGTGTTTAGACGCTTGGTTAAGGAGTTATGACGATTTAAACATTTTTAAAAGTCAACGTGAATTTTTCAACTCCAATTGAATTGTATGCCAAGGATATCGACTCACAGAGCACAAAAATGTATTTTCTATAAGTTTTGGACTTGTAGTTTTGTTTTTAGAGAATTTTGAATTTTGCAAGTTTGATAGTGTTTAGACGCTTGGTTAAGGAGTTATGACGATTTAAACATTTTTAAAAGTCGTTTTCTCCAAACGTGAATTTTTCAACTCCAATTGAATTGTATGCCAAGGATATCGACTCACAGAGCACAAAAATGTATTTTCTATAAGTTTTGGACTTGTAGTTTTGTTTTTAGAGAATTTTGAATTTTGCAAGTTTGATAGTGTTTAGACGCTTAGTTAAGGAGTTATGACGATTTAAACATTTTTAAAAGTCATTTTCTCCAAACGTGAATTTTTCAACTCCAATTGAATTGTATGCGAAGGATATCGACTCACAGAGCACAAAAATGTATTTTCTATAAGTTTTGGACTTGTAGTTTTGTCTTTAGAGAATTTTGAATTTTGCAAGTTTGATAGTGTTTAGACGCTTGGTTAAGGAGTTATGACGATTTAAACATTTTTAAAAGTCATTTTCTCCAAACGTGAATTTTTCAACTCCAATATAATTGTATGCGAAGGATATCGACTCACAGAGCACAAAAATGTATTTTCTATAAGTTTTGGACTTGTAGTTTTGTTTTTAAAGAATTTTGAATTTTGCAAGTTTGATAGTGTTTAGACGCTTGGTTAAGGAGTTATGACGATTTAAACATTTTTAAAAGTCATTTTCTCCAAACGTGAATTTTTCAACTCCAATTGAATTGTATGCGAAGGATATCGACTCACAGAGCACAAAAATGTATTTTCTATAAGTTTTGGACTTGTAGTTTTGTTTTTAGAGAATTTTGAATTTTGCAAGTTTGATAGTGTTTAGACGCTTGGTTAAGGAGTTATGACGATTTAAACATTTTTAAAAGTCATTTTCTCCAAACGTGAATTTTTCAACTCCAATTGAATTGTTTGCGAAGGATATCGACTCACAGAGCACAAAAATGTATTTTCTATAAGTTTTGGACTTGTAGTTTTGTTTTTAGAGAATTTTGAATTTTGCAAGTTTGATAGTGTTTAGACGCTTAGTCAAGGAGTTATGACGATTTAAACATTTTTAAAAGTCATTTTCTCCAAACGTGAATTTTTCAACTCCAATTGAATTGTATGCGAAGGATATCGACTCACAGAGCACAAAAATGTATTTTCTATAAGTTTTGGACTTGTAGTTTTGTTTTTAGAGAATTTTGAATTTTGCAAGTTTGATAGTGTTTAGACGCTTGGTTAAGGAGTTATGACGATTTAAACATTTTTAAAAGTCATTTTCTCCAAACGTGAATTTTTCAACTCCAATTGAATTGTATGCGAAGGATATCGACTCACAGAGCACAAAAATGTATTTTCTATAAGTTTTGGACTTGTAGTTTTGTTTTTAGAGAATTTTGAATTTTGCAAGTTTGATAGTGTTTAGACGCTTGGTTAAGGAGTTATGACGATTTAAACATTTTTAAAAGTCAACGTGAATTTTTCAACTCCAATTGAATTGTATGCCAAGGATATCGACTCACAGAGCACAAAAATGTATTTTCTATAAGTTTTGGACTTGTAGTTTTGTTTTTAGAGAATTTTGAATTTTGCAAGTTTGATAGTGTTTAGACGCTTGGTTAAGGAGTTATGACGATTTAAACATTTTTAAAAGTCGTTTTCTCCAAACGTGAATTTTTCAACTCCAATTGAATTGTATGCCAAGGATATCGACTCACAGAGCACAAAAATGTATTTTCTATAAGTTTTGGACTTGTAGTTTTGTTTTTAGAGAATTTTGAATTTTGCAAGTTTGATAGTGTTTAGACGCTTGGTTAAGGAGTTATGACGATTTAAACATTTTTAAAAGTCAACGTGAATTTTTCAACTCCAATTGAATTGTATGCGAAGGATATCGACTCACAGAGCACAAAAATGTATTTTCTATAAGTTTTGGACTTGTTGTTTTGTTTTTAGAGAATTTTGAATTTTGCAAGTTTGATAGTGTTTAGACGCTTAGTTAAGGAGTTATGACGATTTAAACATTTTTAAAAGTCATTTTCTCCAAACGTGAATTTTTCAACTCCAATTGAATTGTATGCGAAGGATATCGACTCACAGAGCACAAAAATGTATTTTCTATAAGTTTTGGACTTGTAGTTTTGTTTTTAGAGAATTTTGAATTTTGCAAGTTTGATAGTGTTTAGACGCTTAGTTAAGGAGTTATGACGATTTAAACATTTTTAAAAGTCATTTTCTCCAAACGTGAATTTTTGCAAGTTTGATAGTGTTTAGACGCTTGGTTAAGGAGTTATGACGATTTAAACATTTTTAAAAGTCATTTTCTCCAAACGTGAATTTTTCAACTCCAATATAATTGTATGCGAAGGATATCGACTCACAGAGCACAAAAATGTATTTTCTATAAGTTTTGGACTTGTAGTTTTGTTTTTAAAGAATTTTGAATTTTGCAAGTTTGATAGTGTTTAGACGCTTGGTTAAGGAGTTATGACGATTTAAACATTTTTAAAAGTCATTTTCTCCAAACGTGAATTTTTCAACTCCAATTGAATTGTATGCGAAGGATATCGACTCACAGAGCACAACAATGTATTTTCTATAAGTTTTGGACTTGTAGTTTTGTTTTTAGAGAATTTTGAATTTTGCAAGTTTGATAGTGTTTAGACGCTTAGTTAAGGAGTTATGACGATTTAAACATTTTTAAAAGTCATTTTCTCCAAACGTGAATTTTTCAACTCCAATTGAATTGTATGCGAAGGATATCGACTCACAGAGCACAAAAATGTATTTTCTATAAGTTTTGGACTTGTAGTTTTGTTTTTAGAGAATTTTGAATTTTGCAAGTTTGATAGTGTTTAGACGCTTGGTTAAGGAGTTATGACGATTTAAACATTTTTAAAAGTCATTTTCTCCAAACGTGAATTTTTCAACTCCAATTGAATTGTTTGCGAAGGATATCGACTCACAGAGCACAAAAATGTATTTTCTATAAGTTTTGGACTTGTAGTTTTGTTTTTAGAGAATTTTGAATTTTGCAAGTTTGATAGTGTTTAGACGCTTGGTTAAGGAGTTATGACGATTTAAACATTTTTAAAAGTCGTTTTCTCCAAACGTGAATTTTTCAACTCCAATTGAATTGTATGCCAAGGATATCGACTCACAGAGCACAAAAATGTATTTTCTATAAGTTTTGGACTTGTAGTTTTGTTTTTAGAGAATTTTGAATTTTGCAAGTTTGATAGTGTTTAGACGCTTAGTTAAGGAGTTATGACGATTTAAACATTTTTAAAAGTCATTTTCTCCAAACGTGAATTTTTCAACTCCAATTGAATTGTATGCGAAGGATATCGACTCACAGAGCACAAAAATGTATTTTCTATAAGTTTTGGACTTGTAGTTTTGTCTTTAGAGAATTTTGAATTTTGCAAGTTTGATAGTGTTTAGACGCTTGGTTAAGGAGTTATGACGATTTAAACATTTTTAAAAGTCATTTTCTCCAAACGTGAATTTTTCAACTCCAATATAATTGTATGCGAAGGATATCGACTCACAGAGCACAAAAATGTATTTTCTATAAGTTTTGGACTTGTAGTTTTGTTTTTAAAGAATTTTGAATTTTGCAAGTTTGATAGTGTTTAGACGCTTGGTTAAGGAGTTATGACGATTTAAACATTTTTAAAAGTCATTTTCTCCAAACGTGAATTTTTCAACTCCAATTGAATTGTTTGCGAAGGATATCGACTCACAGAGCACAAAAATGTATTTTCTATAAGTTTTGGACTTGTAGTTTTGTTTTTAGAGAATTTTGAATTTTGCAAGTTTGATAGTGTTTAGACGCTTAGTTAAGGAGTTATGACGATTTAAACATTTTTAAAAGTCATTTTCTCCAAACGTGAATTTTTCAACTCCAATTGAATTGTATGCGAAGGATATCGACTCACAGAGCACAAAAATGTATTTTCTATAAGTTTTGGACTTGTTGTTTTGTTTTTAGAGAATTTTGAATTTTGCAAGTTTGATAGTGTTTAGACGCTTGGTTAAGGAGTTATGACGATTTAAACATTTTTAAAAGTCATTTTCTCCAAACGTGAATTTTTCAACTCCAATTGAATTGTATGCCAAGGATATCGACTCACAGAGCACAAAAATGTATTTTCTATAAGTTTTGGACTTGTAGTTTTTTTTTAGAGAATTTTGAATTTTGCAAGTTTGATAGTGTTTAGACGCTTGGTTAAGGAGTTATGACGATTTAAACATTTTTAAAAGTCGTTTTCTCCAAACGTGAATTTTTCAACTCCAATTGAATTGTATGCGAAGGATATCGACTCACAGAGCACAAAAATGTATTTTCTATAAGTTTTGGACTTGTTGTTTTGTTTTTAGAGAATTTTGAATTTTGCAAGTTTGATAGTGTTTAGACGCTTAGTTAAGGAGTTATGACGGACGATTTAAACATTTTTAAAAGTCATTTTCTCCAAACGTGAATTTTTCAACTCCAATTGAATTGTATGCGAAGGATATCGACTCACAGAGCACAAAAATGTATTTTCTATAAGTTTTGGACTTGTAGTTTTGTTTTTAGAGAATTTTGAATTTTGCAAGTTTGATAGTGTTTAGACGCTTGGTTAAGGAGTTATGACGATTTAAACATTTTTAAAAGTCATTCTCCAAACGTGAATTTTTCAACTCCAATTGAATTGTATGCGAAGGATATCGACTCACAGAGCACAAAAATGTATTTTCTATAAGTTTTGGACTTGTAGTTTTGTTTTTAGAGAATTTTGAATTTTGCAAGTTTGATAGTGTTTAGACGCTTGGTTAAGGAGTTATGACGATTTAAACATTTTTAAAAGTCATTTTCTCCAAACGTGAATTTTTCAACTCCAATTGAATTGTATGCGAAGGATATCGACTCACAGAGCACAAAAATGTATTTTCTATAAGTTTTGGACTTGTAGTTTTGTTTTTAGAGAATTTTGAATTTTGGAAGTTTGATAGTGTTTAGACGCTTGGTTAAGGAGTTATGAAGATTTAAACATTTTTAAAAGTCATTTTCTCCCAACGTGAATTTTTCAACTCCAATTGAATTGTATGCGAAGGATATCGACTCACAGAGCACAAAAATGTATTTTCTATAAGTTTTGGACTTGTAGTTTTGTTTTTAGAGAATTTTGAATTTTGCAACTTTGATAGTGTTTAGACGCTTGGTTAAGGAGTTATGACGATTTAAACATTTTTAAAAGTCATTTTCTCCAAACGTGAATTTTTCAACTCCAATTGAATTGTATGCGAAGGATATCGACTCACAGAGCACAAAAATGTATTTTCTATAAGTTTTGGACTTGTAGTTTTGTTTTTAGAGAATTTTGAATTTTCCAAGTTTGATAGTGTTTAGACGCTTGGTTAAGGAGTTATGACGATTTAAACATTTTTAAAAGTCGTTTTCTCCAAACGTGAATTTTTCAACTCCAATTGAATTGTATGCGAAGGATATCGACTCACAGAGCACAAAAATGTATTTTCTATAAGTTTTGGACTTGTAGTTTTGTTTTTAGAGAATTTTGAATTTTGCAAGTTTGATAGTGTTTAGACGCTTAGTTAAGGAGTTATGACGGACGATTTAAACATTTTTAAAAGTCATTTTCTCCAAACGTGAATTTTTCAACTCCAATTGAATTGTATGCGAAGGATATCGACTCACAGAGCACAAAAATGTATTTTCTATAAGTTTTGGACTTGTAGTTTTGTTTTTAGAGAATTTTGAATTTTGCAAGTTTGATAGTGTTTAGACGCTTGGTTAAGGAGTTATGACGATTTAAACATTTTTAAAAGTCAACGTGAATTTTTCAACTCCAATTGAATTGTATGCGAAGGATATCGACTCACAGAGCACAAAAATGTATTTTCTATAAGTTTTGGACTTGTAGTTTTGTTTTTAGAGAATTTTGAATTTTGCAAGTTTGATAGTGTTTAGACGCTTGGTTAAGGAGTTATGACGATTTAAACATTTTTAAAAGTCATTTTCTCCAAACGTGAATTTTTCAACTCCAATTGAATTGTATGCCAAGGATATCGACTCACAGAGCACAAAAATGTATTTTCTATAAGTTTTGGACTTGTAGTTTTGTTTTTAGAGAATTTTGAATTTTGCAAGTTTGATAGTGTTTAGACGCTTAGTTAAGGAGTTATGACGGACGATTTAAACATTTTTAAAAGTCATTTTCTCCAAACGTGAATTTTTCAACTCCAATTGAATTGTATGCGAAGGATATCGACTCACAGAGCACAAAAATGTATTTTCTATAAGTTTTGGACTTGTAGTTTTGTTTTTAGAGAATTTTGAATTTTGCAAGTTTGATAGTGTTTAGACGCTTGGTTAAGGAGTTATGACGATTTAAACATTTTTAAAAGTCATTTTCTCCAAACGTGAATTTTTCAACTCCAATTGAATTGTATGCGAAGGATATCGACTCACAGAGCACAAAAATGTATTTTCTATAAGTTTTGGACTTGTAGTTTTGTTTTTAGAGAATTTTGAATTTTGCAAGTTTGATAGTGTTTAGACGCTTGGTTAAGGAGTTATGACGATTTAAACATTTTTAAAAGTCATTTTCTCCAAACGTGAATTTTTCAACTCCAATTGAATTGTATGCCAAGGATATCGACTCACAGAGCATAAAAATGTATTTTCTATAAGTTTTGGACTTGTAGTTTTGTTTTTAGAGAATTTTGAATTTTGCAAGTTTGATAGTGTTTAGACGCTTGGTTAAGGAGTTATGACGATTTAAACATTTTTAAAAGTCAACGTGAATTTTTCAACTCCAATTGAATTGTATGCGAAGGATATCGACTCACAGAGCACAAAAATGTATTTTCTATAAGTTTTGGACTTGTTGTTTTGTTTTTAGAGAATTTTGAATTTTGCAAGTTTGATAGTGTTTAGACGCTTGGTTAAGGAGTTATGACGATTTAAACATTTTTAAAAGTCATTTTCTCCAAACGTGAATTTTTCAACTCCAATTGAATTGTATGCCAAGGATATCGACTCACAGAGCACAAAAATGTATTTTCTATAAGTTTTGGACTTGTAGTTTTGTTTTTAGAGAATTTTGAATTTTGCAAGTTTGATAGTGTTTAGACGCTTAGTTAAGGAGTTATGACGGAAGATTTAAACATTTTTAAAAGTCATTTTCTCCAAACGTGAATTTTTCAACTCCAATTGAATTGTATGCGAAGGATATCGACTCACAGAGCACAAAAATGTATTTTCTATAAGTTTTGGACTTGTAGTTTTGTTTTTAGAGAATTTTGAATTTTGCAAGTTTGATAGTGTTTAGACGCTTGGTTAAGGAGTTATGACGATTTAAACATTTTTAAAAGTCATTTTCTCCAAACGTGAATTTTTCAACTCCAATTGAATTGTATGCGAAGGATATCGACTCACAGAGCACAAAAATGTATTTTCTATAAGTTTTGGACTTGTAGTTTTGTTTTTAGAGAATTTTGAATTTTGCAAGTTTGATAGTGTTTAGACGCTTGGTTAAGGAGTTATGACGATTTAAACATTTTTAGAAGTCATTTTCTCCAAACGTGAATTTTTCAACTCCAATTGAATTGTATGCGAAGGATATCGACTCACAGAGCACAAAAATGTATTTTCTATAAGTTTTGGACTTGTAGTTTTGTTTTTAGAGAATTTTGAATTTTGCAAGTTTGATAGTGTTTAGACGCTTGGTTAAGGAGTTATGACGATTTAAACATTTTTAAAAGTCATTTTCTCCAAACGTGAATTTTTCAACTCCAATTGAATTGTATGCGAAGGATATCGACTCACAGAGCACAAAAATGTATTTTCTATAAGTTTTGGACTTGTAGTTTTGTTTTTAGAGAATTTTGAATTTTGCAAGTTTGATAGTGTTTAGACGCTTGGTTAAGGAGTTATGACGATTTAAACATTTTTAAAAGTCATTTTCTCCAAACGTGAATTTTTCAACTCCAATTGAATTGTATGCGAAGGATATCGACTCACAGAGCACAAAAATGTATTTTCTATAAGTTTTGGACTTGTAGTTTTGTTTTTAGAGAATTTTGAATTTTGCAAGTTTGATAGTGTTTAGACGCTTGGTTAAGGAGTTATGACGATTTAAACATTTTTAAAAGTCATTTTCTCCAAACGTGAATTTTTCAACTCCAATTGAATTGTTTGCGAAGGATATCGACTCACAGAGCACAAAAATGTATTTTCTATAAGTTTTGGACTTGTAGTTTTGTTTTTAGAGAATTTTGAATTTTGCAAGTTTGATAGTGTTTAGACGCTTAGTTAAGGAGTTATGACGATTTAAACATTTTTAAAAGTCATTTTCTCCAAACGTGAATTTTTCAACTCCAATTGAATTGTATGCGAAGGATATCGACTCACAGAGCACAAAAATGTATTTTCTATAAGTTTTGGACTTGTAGTTTTGTTTTTAGAGAATTTTGAATTTTGCAAGTTTGATAGTGTTTAGACGCTTGGTTAAGGAGTTATGACGATTTAAACATTTTTAAAAGTCATTTTCTCCAAACGTGAATTTTTCAACTCCAATTGAATTGTATGCGAAGGATATCGACTCACAGAGCACAAAAATGTATTTTCTATAAGTTTTGGACTTGTAGTTTTGTTTTTAGAGAATTTTGAATTTTGCAAGTTTGATAGTGTTTAGACGCTTAGTTAAGGAGTTATGACGATTTAAACATTTTTAAAAGTCATTTTCTCCAAACGTGAATTTTTCAACTCCAATTAAATTGTATGCGAAGGATATCGACTCACAGAGCACAAAAATGTATTTTCTATAAGTTTTGGACTTGTAGTTTTGTTTTTAGAGAATTTTGAATTTTGCAAGTTTGATAGTGTTTAGACGCTTGGTTAAGGAGTTATGACGATTTAAACATTTTTAAAAGTCATTTTCTCCAAACGTGAATTTTTCAACTCCAATTGAATTGTATGCGAAGGATATCGACTCACAGAGCACAAAAATGTATTTTCTATAAGTTTTGGACTTGTAGTTTTGTTTTTAGAGAATTTTGAATTTTGCAAGTTTGATAGTGTTTAGACGCTTGGTTAAGGAGTTATGACGATTTAAACATTTTTAAAAGTCATTTTCTCCAAACGTGAATTTTTCAACTCCAATTGAATTGTATGCCAAGGATATCGACTCACAGAGCACAAAAATGTATTTTCTATAAGTTTTGGACTTGTAGTTTTGTTTTTAGAGAATTTTGAATTTTGCAAGTTTGATAGTGTTTAGACGCTTAGTTAAGGAGTTATGACGGACGATTTAAACATTTTTAAAAGTCATTTTCTCCAAACGTGAATTTTTCAACTCCAATTGAATTGTATGCGAAGGATATCGACTCACAGAGCACAAAAATGTATTTTCTATAAGTTTTGGACTTGTAGTTTTGTTTTTAGAGAATTTTGAATTTTGCAAGTTTGATAGTGTTTAGACGCTTGGTTAAGGAGTTATGACGATTTAAACATTTTTAAAAGTCATTTTCTCCAAACGTGAATTTTTCAACTCCAATTGAATTGTATGCCAAGGATATCGACTCACAGAGCACAAAAATGTATTTTCTATAAGTTTTGGACTTGTAGTTTTGTTTTTAGAGAATTTTGAATTTTGCAAGTTTGATAGTGTTTAGACGCTTAGTTAAGGAGTTATGACGATTTAAACATTTTTAAAAGTCATTTTCTCCAAACGTGAATTTTTCAACTCCAATTAAATTGTATGCGAAGGATATCGACTCACAGAGCACAAAAATGTATTTTCTATAAGTTTTGGACTTGTAGTTTTGTTTTTAGAGAATTTTGAATTTTGCAAGTTTGATAGTGTTTATACGCTTGGTTAAGGAGTTATGACGATTTAAACATTTTTAAAAGTCATTTTCTCCAAACGTGAATTTTTCAACTCCAATTGAATTGTATGCGAAGGATATCGACTCACAGAGCACAAAAATGTATTTTCTATAAGTTTTGGACTTGTAGTTTTGTTTTTAGAGAATTTTGAATTTTGCAAGTTTGATAGTGTTTAGACGCTTGGTTAAGGAGTTATGACGATTTAAACATTTTTAAAAGTCGTTTTCTCCAAACGTGAATTTTTCAACTCCAATTGAATTGTATGCGAAGGATATCGACTCACAGAGCACAAAAATGTATTTTCTATAAGTTTTGGACTTGTAGTTTTGTTTTTAGAGAATTTTGAATTTTGCAAGTTTGATAGTGTTTAGACGCTTAGTTAAGGAGTTATGACGAATTAAACATTTTTAAAAGTCATTTTCTCCAAACGTGAATTTTTCAACTCCAATTGAATTGTATGCGAAGGATATCGACTCACAGAGCACAAAAATGTATTTTCTATAAGTTTTGGACTTGTAGTTTTGTTTTTAGAGAATTTTGAATTTTGCAAGTTTGATAGTGTTTAGACGCTTGGTTAAGGAGTTATGACGATTTAAACATTTTTAAAAGTCGTTTTCTCCAAACGTGAAATTTTCAACTCCAATTGAATTGTATGCGAAGGATATCGACTCACAGAGCACAAAAATGTATTTTCTATAAGTTTTGGACTTGTAGTTTTGTTTTTTAGAGAATTTTGAATTTTGCAAGTTTGATTGTGTTTAGACGCTTGGTTAAGGAGTTATGACGATTTAAACATTTTTAAAAGTCATTTTCTCCAAACGTGAATTTTTCAACTCCAATTGAATTGTATGCGAAGGATATCGACTCACAGAGCACAAAAATGTATTTTCTATAAGTTTTGGACTTGTAGTTTTGTTTTTAGAGAATTTTGAATTTTGCAAGTTTGATAGTGTTTAGACGCTTAGTTAAGGAGTTATGACGATTTAAACATTTTTAAAAGTCATTTTCTCCAAACGTGAATTTTTCAACTCCAATTGAATTGTATGCTAAGGATATCGACTCACAGAGCACAAAAATGTATTTTCTATAAGTTTTGGACTTGTAGTTTTGTTTTTAGAGAATTTGAATTTTGCAAGTTTGATAGTGTTTAGACGCTTAGTTAAGGAGTTATGACGATTTAAACATTTTTAAAAGTCATTTTCTCCAAACGTGAATTTTTCAACTCCAATTGAATTGTATGCCAAGGATATCGACTCACAGAGCACAAAAATGTATTTTCTATAAGTTTTGGACTTGTAGTTTTGTTTTTAGAGAATTTTGAATTTTGCAAGTTTGATAGTGTTTAGACGCTTGGTTAAGGAGTTATGACGATTTAAACATTTTTAAAAGTCATTTTCTCCAAACGTGAATTTTTCAACTCCAATTGAATTGTATGCTAAGGATATCGACTCACAGAGCACAAAAATGTATTTTCTATAAGTTTTGGACTTGTAGTTTTGTTTTTAGAGAATTTTGAATTTTGCAAGTTTGATAGTGTTTAGACGCTTAGTTAAGGAGTTATGACGGACGATTTAAACATTTTTAAAAGTCATTTTCTCCAAACGTGAATTTTTCAACTCCAATTGAATTGTATGCGAAGGATATCGACTCACAGAGCACAAAAATGTATTTTCTATAAGTTTTGGACTTGTAGTTTTGTTTTTAGAGAATTTTGAATTTTGCAAGTTTGATAGTGTTTAGACGCTTGGTTAAGGAGTTATGACGATTTAAACATTTTTAAAAGTCATTTTCTCCAAACGTGAATTTTTCAACTCCAATTGAATTGTATGCGAAGGATATCGACTCACAGAGCACAAAAATGTATTTTCTATAAGTTTTGGACTTGTAGTTTTGTTTTTAGAGAATTTTGAATTTTGCAAGTTTGATAGTGTTTAGACGCTTGGTTAAGGAGTTATGACGATTTAAACATTTTTAGAAGTCATTTTCTCCAAACGTGAATTTTTCAACTCCAATTGAATTGTATGCGAAGGATATCGACTCACAGAGCACAAAAATGTATTTTCTATAAGTTTTGGACTTGTAGTTTTGTTTTTAGAGAATTTTGAATTTTGCAAGTTTGATAGTGTTTAGACGCTTGGTTAAGGAGTTATGACGATTTAAACATTTTTAAAAGTCATTTTCTCCAAACGTGAATTTTTCAACTCCAATTGAATTGTATGCGAAGGATATCGACTCACAGAGCACAAAAATGTATTTTCTATAAGTTTTGGACTTGTAGTTTTGTTTTTAGAGAATTTTGAATTTTGCAAGTTTGATAGTGTTTAGACGCTTGGTTAAGGAGTTATGACGATTTAAACATTTTTAAAAGTCGTTTTCTCCAAACGTGAATTTTTCAACTCCAATTGAATTGTTTGCGAAGGATATCGACTCACAGAGCACAAAAATGTATTTTCTATAAGTTTTGGACTTGTAGTTTTGTTTTTAGAGAATTTTGAATTTTGCAAGTTTGATAGTGTTTAGACGCTTAGTTAAGGAGTTATGACGATTTAAACATTTTTAAAAGTCATTTTCTCCAAACGTGAATTTTTCAACTCCAATTGAATTGTATGCGAAGGATATCGACTCACAGAGCACAAAAATGTATTTTCTATAAGTTTTGGACTTGTAGTTTTGTTTTTAGAGAATTTTGAATTTTGCAAGTTTGATAGTGTTTAGACGCTTGGTTAAGGAGTTATGACGATTTAAACATTTTTAAAAGTCATTTTCTCCAAACGTGAATTTTTCAACTCCAATTGAATTGTATGCGAAGGATATCGACTCACAGAGCACAAAAATGTATTTTCTATAAGCTTTGGACTTGTAGTTTTGTTTTTAGAGAATTTTGAATTTTGCAAGTTTGATAGTGTTTAGACGCTTAGTTAAGGAGTTATGACGATTTAAACATTTTTAAAAGTCATTTTCTCCAAACGTGAATTTTTCAACTCCAATTAAATTGTATGCGAAGGATATCGACTCACAGAGCACAAAAATGTATTTTCTATAAGTTTTGGACTTGTAGTTTTGTTTTTAGAGAATTTTGAATTTTGCAAGTTTGATAGTGTTTAGACGCTTGGTTAAGGAGTTATGACGATTTAAACATTTTTAAAAGTCATTTTCTCCAAACGTGAATTTTTCAACTCCAATTGAATTGTATGCGAAGGATATCGACTCACAGAGCACAAAAATGTATTTTCTATAAGTTTTGGACTTGTAGTTTTGTTTTTAGAGAATTTTGAATTTTGCAAGTTTGATAGTGTTTAGACGCTTGGTTAAGGAGTTATGACGATTTAAACATTTTTAAAAGTCGTTTTCTCCAAACGTGAATTTTTCAACTCCAATTGAATTGTATGCGAAGGATATCGACTCACAGAGCACAAAAATGTATTTTCTATAAGTTTTGGACTTGTAGTTTTGTTTTTAGAGAATTTTGAATTTTGCAAGTTTGATAGTGTTTAGACGCTTAGTTAAGGAGTTATGACGAATTAAACATTTTTAAAAGTCATTTTCTCCAAACGTGAATTTTTCAACTCCAATTGAATTGTATGCGAAGGATATCGACTCACAGAGCACAAAAATGTATTTTCTATAAGTTTTGGACTTGTAGTTTTGTTTTTAGAGAATTTTGAATTTTGCAAGTTTGATAGTGTTTAGACGCTTGGTTAAGGAGTTATGACGATTTAAACATTTTTAAAAGTCGTTTTCTCCAGACGTGAATTTTTCAACTCCAATTGAATTGTATGCGAAGGATATCGACTCACAGAGCACAAAAATGTATTTTCTATAAGTTTTGGACTTGTAGTTTTGTTTTTTAGAGAATTTTGAATTTTGCAAGTTTGATTGTGTTTAGACGCTTGGTTAAGGAGTTATGACGATTTAAACATTTTTAAAAGTCATTTTCTCCAAACGTGAATTTTTCAACTCCAATTGAATTGTATGCGAAGGATATCGACTCACAGAGCACAAAAATGTATTTTCTATAAGTTTTGGACTTGTAGTTTTGTTTTTAGAGAATTTTGAATTTTGCAAGTTTGATAGTGTTTAGACGCTTAGTTAAGGAGTTATGACGATTTAAACATTTTTAAAAGTCATTTTCTCCAAACGTGAATTTTTCAACTCCAATTGAATTGTATGCTAAGGATATCGACTCACAGAGCACAAAAATGTATTTTCTATAAGTTTTGGACTTGTAGTTTTGTTTTTAGAGAATTTGAATTTTGCAAGTTTGATAGTGTTTAGACGCTTAGTTAAGGAGTTATGACGATTTAAACATTTTTAAAAGTCATTTTCTCCAAACGTGAATTTTTCAACTCCAATTGAATTGTATGCGAAGGATATCGACTCACAGAGCACAAAAATGTATTTTCTATAAGTTTTGGACTTGTAGTTTTGTTTTTAGAGAATTTTGAATTTTGCAAGTTTGATAGTGTTTAGACGCTTGGTTAAGGAGTTATGACGATTTAAACATTTTTAAAAGTCATTTTCTCCAAACGTGAATTTTTCAACTCCAATTGAATTGTATGCTAAGGATATCGACTCACAGAGCACAAAAATGTATTTTCTATAAGTTTTGGACTTGTAGTTTTGTTTTTAGAGAATTTGAATTTTGCAAGTTTGATAGTGTTTAGACGCTTAGTTAAGGAGTTATGACGAATTAAACATTTTTAAAAGTCATTTTCTCCAAACGTGAATTTTTCAACTCCAATTGAATTGTATGCGAAGGATATCGACTCACAGAGCACAAAAATGTATTTTCTATAAGTTTTGGACTTGTAGTTTTGTTTTTAGAGAATTTTGAATTTTGCAAGTTTGATAGTGTTCAGACGCTTGGTTAAGGAGTTATGACGATTTAAACATTTTTAAAAGTCATTTTCTCCAAACGTGAATTTTTCAACTCCAATTGAATTGTATGCGAAGGATATCGACTCACAGAGCACAAAAATGTATTTTCTATAAGTTTTGGACTTGTAGTTTTGTTTTTAGAGAATTTTGAATTTTGCAAGTTTGATAGTGTTTAGACGCTTAGTTAAGGAGTTATGACGATTTAAACATTTTTAAAAGTCATTTTCTCCAAACGTGAATTTTTCAACTCCAATTGAATTGTATGCGAAGGATATCGACTCACAGAGCACAAAAATGTATTTTCTATAAGTTTTGGACTTGTAGTTTTGTTTTTAGAGAATTTTGAATTTTGCAAGTTTGATAGTGTTTAGACGCTTGGTTAAGGAGTTATGACGATTTAAACATTTTTAAAAGTGATTTTCTCCAAACGTGAATTTTTCAACTCCAATTGAATTGTATGCGAAGGATATCGACTCACAGAGCACAAAAATGTATTTTCTATAAGTTTTGGACTTGTAGTTTTGTTTTTAGAGAATTTTGAATTTTGCAAGTTTGATAGTGTTTAGACGCTTGGTTAAGGAGTTATGACGATTTAAACATTTTTAAAAGTCATTTTCTCCAAACGTGAATTTTTCAACTCCAATTGAATTGTATGCGAAGGATATCGACTCACAGAGCACAAAAATG
Source organism: Episyrphus balteatus (assembly GCF_945859705.1). Taxonomy (NCBI): domain Eukaryota; kingdom Metazoa; phylum Arthropoda; class Insecta; order Diptera; family Syrphidae; genus Episyrphus; species Episyrphus balteatus. Next base: position 82,253,048 of record NC_079135.1, on the reverse strand, counting down.
TATTTTCTATAAGTTTTGGACTTGTAGTTTTGTTTTTAGAGAATTTTGAATTTTTCAAGTTTGATAGTGTTTAGACGCTTAGTTAAGGAGTTATGACGAATTAAACATTTTTAAAAGTGATTTTCTCCAAACGTGAATTTTTCAACTCCAATTGAATTGTATGCGAAGGATATCGACTCACAGAGCACAAAAATGTATTTTCTATAAGTTTTGGACTTGTAGTTTTGTTTTTAGAGAGTTTTGAATTTTGCAAGTTTGATAGTGTTTAGACGCTTGGTTAAGGAGTTATGACGATTTAAACATTTTTAAAAGTCATTTTCTCCAAACGTGAATTTTTCAACTCCAATTGAATTGTATGCGAAGGATATCGACTCACAGAGCACAAAAATGTATTTTCTATAAGTTTTGGACTTGTAGTTTTGTTTTTAGAGAGTTTTGAATTTTGCAAGTTTGATAGTGTTTAGACGCTTGGTTAAGGAGTTATGACGATTTAAACATTTTTAAAAGTCATTTTCTCCAAACGTGAATTTTTCAACTCCAATTGAATTGTATGCGAAGGATATCGACTCACAGAGCACAAAAATGTATTTTCTATAAGTTTTGGACTTGTAGTTTTGTTTTTAGAGAATTTTGAATTTTGCAAGTTTGATAGTGTTTAGACGCTTAGTTAAGGAGTTATGACCATTTAAACATTTTTAAAAGTCATTTAATCCAAACGTGAATTTTTCAACTCCAATTGAATTGTATGCGAAGGATATCGACTCACAGAGCACAAAAATGTATTTTCTATAAGTTTTGGACTTGTAGTTTTGTTTTTAGAGAATTTTGAATTTTGCAAGTTTGATAGTGTTTAGACGCTTGGTTAAGGAGTTATGACGATTTAAACATTTTTAAAAGTCATTTTCTCCAAACGTGAATTTTTCAACTCCAATTGAATTGTATGCGAAGGATATCGACTCACAGAGCACAAAAATGTATTTTCTATAAGTTTTGGACTTGTAGTTTTGTTTTTAGAGAATTTTGAATTTTGCAAGTTTGATAGTGTTTAGACGCTTAGTTAAGGAGTTATGACGATTTAAACATTTTTAAAAGTCATTTTCTCCAAACGTGAATTTTTCAACTCCAATTGAATTGTATGCGAAGGATATCGACTCACAGAGCACAAAAATGTATTTTCTATAAGTTTTGGACTTGTAGTTTTGTTTTTAGAGAATTTTGAATTTTGCAAGTTTGATAGTGTTTAGACGCTTAGTTAAGGAGTTATGACGATTTAAACATTTTTAAAAGTCATTTTCTCCAAACGTGAATTTTTCAACTCCAATTGAATTGTATGCGAAGGATATCGACTCACAGACCACAAAATGTATTTTCTATAAGTTTTGGACTTGTAGTTTTGTTTTTAGAGAATTTTGAATTTTGGAAGTTTGATAGTGTTTAGACGCTTGGTTAAGGAGTTATGACGATTTAAACATTTTTAAAAGTATTTTCTCCAAACGTGAATTTTTCAACTCCAATTGAATTGTATGCAAAGGATATCGACTCACAGAGCACAAAAATGTATTTTCTATAAGTTTTGGACTTGTAGTTTTGTTTTTAGAGAATTTTGAATTTTGCAAGTTTGATAGTGTTTAGACGCTTGGTTAAGGAGTTATGACGATTTAAACATTTTTAAAAGTCATTTTCTCCAAACGTGAATTTTTCAACTCCAATTGAATTGTATGCGAAGGATATCGACTCACAGAGCACAAAAATGTATTTTTTATAAGTTTTGGACTTGTAGTTTTGTTTTTAGAGAATTTTGAATTTTGCAAGTTTGATAGTGTTTAGACGCTTGGTTAAGGAGTTATGACGATTTAAACATTTTTAAAAGTCATTTTCTCCAAACGTGAATTTTTCAACTCCAATTGAATTGTATACGAAGGATATCGACTCACAGAGCACAAAAATGTATTTTCTATAAGTTTTGGACTTGTAGTTTTGTTTTTAGAGAATTTTGAATTTTGCAAGTTTGATGGTGTTTAGACGCTTGGTTAAGGAGATATGACCATTTAAACATTTTTAAAAGTGATTTTCTCCAAACGTGAATTTTTCAACTCCAATTGAATTGTATGCGAAGGATATCGACTCACAGAGCACAAAAATTTATTTTCTATAAGTTTTGGACTTGTAGTTTTGTTTTTAGAGAATTTTGAATTTTGGAAGTTTGATAGTGTTTAGACGCTTGGTTAAGGAGTTATGACGATTTAAACATTTTTAAAAGTGATTTTCTCCAAACGTGAATTTTTCAACTCCAATTGAATTGTATGCGAAGGATATCGACTCACAGAGCACAAAAATGTATTTTCTATAAGTTTTGGACTTGTAGTTTTGTTTTTAGAGAGTTTTGAATTTTGCAAGTTTGATGGTGTTTAGACGCTTGGTTAAGGAGTTATGACGATTTAAACATTTTTAAAAGTCATTTTCTCCAAACGTTAATTCTTCAACTCCAATTGAATTGTATGCGAAGGATATCGACTCACAGAGCACAAAAATGTATTTTCTATAAGTTTTGGGCTTGTAGTTTTGTTTTTAGAGAATTTTGAATTTTGCAAGTTTGATAGTGTTTAGACGCTTGGTTAAGGAGTTATGACGATTTAAACATTTTTAAAAGTGATTTTCTCCAAACGTGAATTTTTCAACTCCAATTGAATTGTATACGAAGGATATCGACTCACAGAGCACAAAAATGTATTTTCTATAAGTTTTGGACTTGTAGTTTTGTTTTTAGAGAGTTTTGAATTTTGCAAGTTTGATGGTGTTTAGACGCTTGGTTAAGGAGATATGACCTTTTAAACATTTTTAAAAGTGATTTTCTCCGAACGTGAATTTTTCAACTCCAATTGAATTGTATGCGAAGGATATCGACTCACAGAGCACAAAAATGTATTTTCTATAAGTTTTGGACTTGTAGTTTTGTTTTTAGAGAGTTTTGAATTTTGCAAGTTTGATGGTGTTTAGACGCTTGGTTAAGGAGTTATGACGATTTAAACATTTTTAAAAGTCATTTTCTCCAAACGTTAATTCTTCAACTCCAATTAAATTGTATGCGAAGGATATCGACTCACAGAGCACAAAAATGTATTTTCTATAAGTTTTGGACTTGTAGTTTTGTTTTTAGAGAATTTTGAATTTTGCAAGTTTGATGGTGTTTAGACGCTTGGTTAAGGAGATATGACCATTTAAACATTTTTAAAAGTGATTTTCTCCAAACGTGAATTTTTCAACTCCAATTGAATTATATGAGATATGACCATTTAAACATTTTTAAAAGTGATTTTCTCCAAACGTGAATTTTTCAACTCCAATTGAATTGTATGCGAAGGATATCGACTCACAGAGCACAAAAATGTATTTTCTATAAGTTTTGGACTTGTAGTTTTGTTTTTAGAGAATTTTGAATTTTGCAAGTTTGATGGTGTTTAGACGCTTGGTTAAGGAGATATGACCATTTAAACATTTTTAAAAGTGATTTTCTCCAAACGTGAATTTTTCAACTCCAATTGAATTATATGAGATATGACCATTTAAACATTTTTAAAAGTGATTTTCTCCAAACGTGAATTTTTCAACTCCAATTGAATTGTATGCGAAGGATATCGACTCACAGAGCACAAAAATGTATTTTCTATAAGTTTTGGACTTGTAGTTTTGTTTTTAGAGAATTTTGAATTTTGCAAGTTTGATAGTGTTTAGACGCTTGGTTAAGGAGTTATAACGATTTAAACATTTTTAAAAGTCATTTTCTCCAAACGTAAATTCTTCAACTCCAATTGAATTGTATGCGAAGGATATCGACTCACAGAGCACAAAAATGTATTTTCTATAAGTTTTGGACTTGTAGTTTTGTTTTTAGAGAATTTTGAATTTTGCAAGTTTGATGGTGTTTAGACGCTTGGTTAAGGAGATATGACCATTTAAACATTTTTAAAAGTGATTTTCTCCAAACGTGAATTTTTCAACTCCAATTGAATTGTATGCGAAGGATATCGACTCACAGAGCACAAAAATGTATTTTCTATAAGTTTTGGACTTGTAGTTTTGTTTTTAGAGAGTTTTGAATTTTGCAAGTTTGATGGTGTTTAGACGCTTGGTTAAGGAGTTATGACGATTTAAACATTTTTAAAAGTCATTTTCTCCAAACGTTAATTCTTCAACTCCAATTAAATTGTATGCGAAGGATATCGACTCACAGAGCACAAAAATGTATTTTCTATAAGTTTGGGACTTGTAGTTTTGTTTTTAGAGAGTTTTGAATTTTGCAAGTTTGATGGTGTTTAGACGCTTGGTTAAGGAGATATGACCTTTTAAACATTTTTAAAAGTGATTTTCTCCAAACGTGAATTTTTCAACTCCAATTGAATTGTATGCGAAGGATATCGACTCACAGAGCACAAAAATGTATTTTCTATAAGTTTTGGACTTGTAGTTTTGTTTTTAGAGAGTTTTGAATTTTGCAAGTTTGATGGTGTTTAGACGCTTGGTTAAGGAGATATGACCATTTAAACATTTTTAAAAGTGATTTTCTCCAAACGTGAATTTTTCAACTCCAATTGAATTGTATGCGAAGGATATCGACTCACAGAGCACAAAAATGTATTTTCTATAAGTTTTGGACTTGTAGTTTTGTTTTTAGAGAATTTTGAATTTTGCAAGTTTGATAGTGTTTAGACGCTTGGTTAAGGAGTTATGACGATTTAAACATTTTTAAAAGTCATTTTCTCCAAACGTGAATTTTTCAACTCCAATTGAATTGTATGCGAAGGATATCGACTCACAGAGCACAAAAATGTATTTTCTATAAGTTTTGGGCTTGTAGTTTTGTTTTTAGAGAATTTTGAATTTTGCAAGTTTGATAGTGTTTAGACGCTTGGTTAAGGAGTTATGACGATTTAAACATTTTTAAAAGTGATTTTCTCCAAACGTTAATTTTTCAACTCCAATTGAATTGTATACGAAGGATATCGACTCACAGAGCACAAAAATGTATTTTCTATAAGTTTTGGACTTGTAGTTTTGTTTTTAGAGAGTTTTGAATTTTGCAAGTTTGATGGTGTTTAGACGCTTGGTTAAGGAGATATGACCTTTTAAACATTTTTAAAAGTGATTTTCTCCGAACGTGAATTTTTCAACTCCAATTGAATTGTATGCGAAGGATATCGACTCACAGAGCACAAAAATGTATTTTCTATAAGTTTTGGACTTGTAGTTTTGTTTTTAGAGAGTTTTGAATTTTGCAAGTTTGATGGTGTTTAGACGCTTGGTTAAGGAGTTATGACGATTTAAACATTTTTAAAAGTCATTTTCTCCAAACGTTAATTCTTCAACTCCAATTAAATTGTATGCGAAGGATATCGACTCACAGAGCACAAAAATGTATTTTCTATAAGTTTTGGACTTGTAGTTTTGTTTTTAGAGAATTTTGAATTTTGCAAGTTTGATGGTGTTTAGACGCTTGGTTAAGGAGATATGACCATTTAAACATTTTTAAAAGTGATTTTCTCCAAACGTGAATTTTTCAACTCCAATTGAATTATATGAGATATGACCATTTAAACATTTTTAAAAGTGATTTTCTCCAAACGTGAATTTTTCAACTCCAATTGAATTGTATGCGAAGGATATCGACTCACAGAGCACAAAAATGTATTTTCTATAAGTTTTGGACTTGTAGTTTTGTTTTTAGAGAATTTTGAATTTTGCAAGTTTGATGGTGTTTAGACGCTTGGTTAAGGAGATATGACCATTTAAACATTTTTAAAAGTGATTTTCTCCAAACGTGAATTTTTCAACTCCAATTGAATTATATGAGATATGACCATTTAAACATTTTTAAAAGTGATTTTCTCCAAACGTGAATTTTTCAACTCCAATTGAATTGTATGCGAAGGATATCGACTCACAGAGCACAAAAATGTATTTTCTATAAGTTTTGGACTTGTAGTTTTGTTTTTAGAGAATTTTGAATTTTGCAAGTTTGATAGTGTTTAGACGCTTGGTTAAGGAGTTATAACGATTTAAACATTTTTAAAAGTCATTTTCTCCAAACGTAAATTCTTCAACTCCAATTGAATTGTATGCGAAGGATATCGACTCACAGAGCACAAAAATGTATTTTCTATAAGTTTTGGACTTGTAGTTTTGTTTTTAGAGAGTTTTGAATTTTGCAAGTTTGATGGTGTTTAGACGCTTGGTTAAGGAGATATGACCATTTAAACATTTTTAAAAGTGATTTTCTCCAAACGTGAATTTTTCAACTCCAATTGAATTGTATGCGAAGGATATCGACTCACAGAGCACAAAAATGTATTTTCTATAAGTTTTGGACTTGTAGTTTTGTTTTTAGAGAGTTTTGAATTTTGCAAGTTTGATGGTGTTTAGACGCTTGGTTAAGGAGTTATGACGATTTAAACATTTTTAAAAGTCATTTTCTCCAAACGTTAATTCTTCAACTCCAATTAAATTGTATGCGAAGGATATCGACTCACAGAGCACAAAAATGTATTTTCTATAAGTTTGGGACTTGTAGTTTTGTTTTTAGAGAGTTTTGAATTTTGCAAGTTTGATGGTGTTTAGACGCTTGGTTAAGGAGATATGACCTTTTAAACATTTTTAAAAGTGATTTTCTCCAAACGTGAATTTTTCAACTCCAATTGAATTGTATGCGAAGGATATCGACTCACAGAGCACAAAAATGTATTTTCTATAAGTTTTGGACTTGTAGTTTTGTTTTTAGAGAGTTTTGAATTTTGCAAGTTTGATGGTGTTTAGACGCTTGGTTAAGGAGATATGACCATTTAAACATTTTTAAAAGTGATTTTCTCCAAACGTGAATTTTTCAACTCCAATTGAATTGTATGCGAAGGATATCGACTCACAGAGCACAAAAATGTATTTTCTATAAGTTTTGGACTTGTAGTTTTGTTTTTAGAGAATTTTGAATTTTGCAAGTTTGATAGTGTTTAGACGCTTGGTTAAGGAGTTATGACGATTTAAACATTTTTAAAAGTCATTTTCTCAAAACGTAAATTCTTCAACTCCAATTGAATTGTATGCGAAGGATATCGACTCACAGAGCACAAAAATGTATTTTCTATAAGTTTTGGACTTGTAGTTTTGTTTTTAGAGAATTTTGAATTTTGCAAGTTTGATGGTGTTTAGACGCTTGGTTAAGGAGATATGACCATTTAAACATTTTTAAAAGTGATTTTCTCCAAACGTGAATTTTTCAACTCCAATTGAATTGTATGCGAAGGATATCGACTCACAGAGCACAAAAATGTATTTTCTATAAGTTTTGGACTTGTAGTTTTGTTTTTAGAGAATTTTGAATTTTGCAAGTTTGATAGTGTTTAGACGCTTGGTTAAGGAGTTATAACGATTTAAACATTTTTAAAAGTCATTTTCTCCAAACGTAAATTCTTCAACTCCAATTGAATTGTATGCGAAGGATATCGACTCACAGAGCACAAAAATGTATTTTCTATAAGTTTTGGACTTGTAGTTTTGTTTTTAGAGAATTTTGAATTTTGCAAGTTTGATGGTGTTTAGACGCTTGGTTAAGGAGATATGACCATTTAAACATTTTTAAAAGTGATTTTCTCCAAACGTGAATTTTTCAACTCCAATTGAATTGTATGCGAAGGATATCGACTCACAGAGCACAAAAATGTATTTTCTATAAGTTTTGGACTTGTAGTTTTGTTTTTAGAGAATTTTGAATTTTGCAAGTTTGATGGTGTTTAGACGCTTGGTTAAGGAGTTATGACGATTTAAACATTTTTAAAAGTCATTTTCTCCAAACGTAAATTCTTCAACTCCAATTGAATTGTATGCGAAGGATATCGACTCACAGAGCACAAAAATGTATTTTCTATAAGTTTTGGACTTGTAGTTTTGTTTTTAGAGAATTTTGAATTTTGCAAGTTTGATGGTGTTTAGACGCTTGGTTAAGGAGTTATGACGATTTAAACATTTTTAAAAGTGATTTTCTCCAAACGTGAATTTTTCAACTCCAATTGAATTGTATGCGAAGGATATCGACTCACAGAGCACAAAAATGTATTTTCTATAAGTTTTGGACTTGTAGTTTTGTTTTTAGAGAGTTTTGAATTTTGCAAGTTTGATGGTGTTTAGACGCTTGGTTAAGGAGATATGACCTTTTAAACATTTTTAAAAGTGATTTTCTCCAAACGTGAATTTTTCAACTCCAATTGAATTGTATGCGAAGGATATCGACTCACAGAGCACAAAAATGTATTTTCTATAAGTTTTGGACTTGTAGTTTTGTTTTTAGAGAATTTTGAATTTTGCAAGTTTGATGGTGTTTAGACGCTTGGTTAAGGAGATATGACCATTTAAACATTTTTAAAAGTGATTTTCTCCAAACGTGAATTTTTCAACTCCAATTGAATTGTATGCGAAGGATATCGACTCACAGAGCACAAAAATGTATTTTCTATAAGTTTTGGACTTGTAGTTTTGTTTTTAGAGAGTTTTGAATTTTGCAAGTTTGATGGTGTTTAGACGCTTGGTTAAGGAGTTATGACGATTTAAACATTTTTAAAAGTCATTTTCTCCAAACGTTAATTCTTCAACTCCAATTGAATTGTATGCGAAGGATATCGACTCACAGAGCACAAAAATGTATTTTCTATAAGTTTTGGACTTGTAGTTTTGTTTTTAGAGAGTTTTGAATTTTGCAAGTTTGATGGTGTTTAGACGCTTGGTTAAGGAGATATGACCTTTTAAACATTTTTAAAAGTGATTTTCTCCAAACGTGAATTTTTCAACTCCAATTGAATTGTATGCGAAGGATATCGACTCACAGAGCACAAAAATGTATTTTCTATAAGTTTTGGACTTGTAGTTTTGTTTTTAGAGAATTTTGAATTTTGCAAGTTTGATGGTGTTTAGACGCTTGGTTAAGGAGATATGACCATTTAAACATTTTTAAAAGTGATTTTCTCCAAACGTGAATTTTTCAACTCCAATTGAATTGTATGCGAAGGATATCGACTCACAGAGCACAAAAATGTATTTTCTATAAGTTTTGGACTTGTAGTTTTGTTTTTAGAGAGTTTTGAATTTTGCAAGTTTGATGGTGTTTAGACGCTTGGTTAAGGAGATATGACCATTTAAACATTTTTAAAAGTGATTTTCTCCAAACGTGAATTTTTCAACTCCAATTGAATTTTATGCGAAGGATATCGACTCACAGAGCACAAAAATGTATTTTCTATAAGTTTTGGACTTGTAGTTTTGTTTTTAGAGAATTTTGAATTTTGCAAGTTTGATAGTGTTTAGACGCTTGGTTAAGGAGATATGACCATTTATACATTTTTAAAAGTGATTTTCTCCAAACGTGAATTTTTCAACTCCAATTGAATTGTATGCGAAGGATATCGACTCACAGAGCACAAAAATGTATTTTCTATAAGTTTTGGACTTGTAGTTTTGTTTTTAGAGAATTTTGAATTTTGCAACTTTGATGGTGTTTAGACGCTTGGTTAAGGAGATATGACCATTTATACATTTTTAAAAGTGATTTTCTCCAAACGTGAATTTTTCAACTCCAATTGAATTGTATGCGAAGGATATCGACTCACAGAGCACAAAAATGTATTTTCTATAAGTTTTGGACTTGTAGTTTTGTTTTTAGAGAGTTTTGAATTTTGCAAGTTTGATGGTGTTTAGACGCTTGGTTAAAGAGTTATGACGATTTAAACATTTTTAAAAGTCATTTTCTCCAAAACTCCAATTGAATTGTATGCGAAGGATATCGACTCACAGAGCACAAAAATGTATTTTCTATAAGTTTTGGACTTGTAGTTTTGTTTTAGAGAATTTTGAATTTTGCAAGTTTGATAGTGTTTAGACGCTTGGTTAAGGAGTTATGACGATTTAAACATTTTTAAAAGTCATTTTCTCCAAACGTGAATTTTTCAACTCCAATTGAATTGTATGCGAAGGATATCGACTCACAGAGCACAAAAATGTATTTTCTATAAGTTTTGGACTTGTAGTTTTGTTTTTAGAGAATTTTTGAATTTTGCAAGTTTGATAGTGTTTAGACGCTTGGTTAAGGAGTTATGACGATTTAAACATTTTTAAAAGTCATTTTCTCCAAACGTGAATTTTTCAACTCGAATTGAATTGTATGCGAAGGATATCGACTCACGAGCACAAAAATGTATTTTCTATAAGTTTTGGACTTGTAGTTTTGTTTTTAGAGAATTTTTGAATTTTGCAAGTTTGATAGTGTTTAGACGCTTGGTTAAGGAGTTATGACGATTTAAACATTTTTAAAAGTCATTTTCTCCAAACGTGAATTTTTCAACTCCAATTGAATTGTATGCGAAGGATATCGACTCACAGAGCACAAAAATGTATTTTCTATAAGTTTTGGACTTGTAGTTTTGTTTTTAGAGAATTTTGAATTTTGCAAGTTTGATAGTGTTTAGACGCTTGGTTAAGGAGTTATGACGATTTAAACATTTTTAAAAGTCATTTTCTCCAAACGTGAATTTTTCAACTCCAATTGAATTGTATTGGAAGGATATCGACTCAGAGAGCACAAAAATGTATTTTCTATAGGTTTTGGAATTGTAGAATTGTTTTTAGAGAAGTTTTAATTTTATGGGATTTTGAATTTTGCATAGTTTGTCCAGTACATGTCCGGCATATATCCGGGACAAGCCCAGGACATCTCCGGGATAAGTCCGGGACATTCCTGAGGCATGTGCGGGACATCTTCGGGACGGGTCGAACTAAAAACAGCTAGTTAAAATCCGAGTGTAAGAATAAAATGATCTCAAAAACGGTAACCGTTTTAGGTAGAATACAAATTTTAACAAAAACTATTTATTATATAAAGAAGAACAGACAAACACTTATAAATATGGATCCCATCCTGGATACAAACGGCACAGGTTGTGCACATTAATCGCTTCGTTAATTAATCTTTGAATTTGTACTTCCACATTTGGAGTGCCCATTTTACCTTCTTCTTTGCCTTCCAGCTTATCTTGAACTCTTAGCAATGCACGTTGTGCAGTCAAATTTTTCCCTTCACCTATTAAAAATTAATATATAATATAAAAGAGATTTTGTTTTTTTTTGAATTCTATGTTCATACTATCTTCATCTCTATCTCCGTCCAGGTGTTTCTGAGAAGACCATTTCCAGACATACAAAGGATCGTAAAGTAAAACTTCCAATATTGTTGTTAAAAATACTTGATTCTTTCGCATGATTTTCATGGTTTTTTCACAAGCTTTTCGGAAAATTCCATCAGTTTCGGATACTCCCATTGGGGCAACAATATCACGTGTAAGACGGAATGGTACTGTTTCAGGAGTTGGCATGATTTTTCCTTGTTCAAAGGCGATTCCTATGAAAATACATTATTGTTTAATTCTTTAATGACTCTCCGCACTTGTAAACTGCTTTAAACTTACCAAAATCAATGTGGATAACCTCTGCCGTTATTTGGTCTATCAAAATATTTTGAACATGTCGATCACCTAGACCAAGAATAAATCCTACAATAGAAGTTGTAGCAATACTAAAAAAAAACAAAAAAGGTTATTTGGTTGAAAAAAGTTCGATATTTTAGTACAAGATCCCACCATATATGTACATCAGTCTTCACTTATCGAGTTCCACGGTAAACTTTTGTGGTGTGCAATATATTTTGGATAAAAACAAAACGAGCTCAGGTTACCCTCTATATCCCAACAGGGTTGCCATGTGTTAACAAGTAAGTTTTCCTTACCCTTAGAATGTGAATATCAATTAGATATACTGTATGAATTTTTACCTAGAGTTCCTTAACAAAAATTAAAGACTTTAATGGTTGCTAGAATTTAATTTTTTCTTCTGCATGTGAAAAACATAAAAGATAAACAAAAGCAAAGAAACGGCCTCGACACAGGAGAAAAATCATATTGAAAAGAAGGGTTTTTGTTCTTGCGGTATGACAGAACGAAAGATACTGGGCGGGTTCAGAAAACTTAGGGACCTAATATTTAGTAAATTTCGTACCTATGATTGGTAAGCTGTAAAAAAAATCCTTCCAATTTAGGCAATTTTATTGGAAATTTAGACAAGAAAAATCTCCCTATACTCGATTTACTCGTCTACCAAAATTTACGTTCAGAAAAGCGATACATAAACTTATTCTGTTTTTTTTTTTTTTAACAAACTTCCATGAAGTTTTTTAACCGTACATTTTCAAAAACAAAATTTTTGTGCTTATCTTGACGATTTGTTGCCCACAAAAATATTTGAATTTGGAACTCGATAAATGACGGTCGCTGCATGGTACCTACATATATCATAAACTATTACTATTTTTTTTTTTTTGTATTACCTTTTTGTGTAGGCAAGCCGACGTTCAAACCAAATACCGGGAGCTAGGAATTTTTCAAAGAAAAAATAGTGCAATACTGGTTTAACTTTTTCACAAATATGCTGATAAACTTGTAAACGCTGGTTGAAATCCTGCTTTAATGCTTCCTGTAAATACAAAAACAAAGATGAAATAAAAACCGAATTTAAAGAAAATACGTTGTTGCTTTCAATATTGCTTTCAATGTTGCTTTCAATATTCGGCGTTAACAGATCACAAGTTATAAGAAAAATGCGGTTATGATTATCAATAATGCTTGAGCCGTTTACAAAATTTATGGAAATAAAGCCTTAACTACTTCAACCTGAAATGTGAAAAAGTACAAACGTGAAAATTCAAACTGATTTTGTGATGATTTCCCGAAATGGAAAATTTACAAAACTGATCTAAAAAACAATTGGTATACTCTTTTTTTACAAACAAATTGCGCCAGCGAAAAAAAATATTTTCACTTTTGTAGGTACCTACTTTTGCAAAAAGTGGCCAGTGTAATTAAGGCTTAGCAAAAAAAAAGGTTTAAATTCTCAAAGAAACATACGATAACATGATTTTACTTGTGTTTCAAAATAGTAATAGTTTTTTTTTTTTTTTTTAATGGACCAAAAATAGGTCCTACAAAAATCAAAAAAGATCCGCAACAGACGGTCGTTATCTCAATTTTAATTCTTTTCTCGAGTTTGAATTTTTGTAAAGAATTTTAGACTTTACATATATAAAGTTAAATGGAAGTAGAAGCTTTATAAAAGCTAATAAATCCATTGCACTTACCATCGATAGTGATCTGCATTTTGCAACAGTATAATCATTTGGCCTGTATTTCTTATGAGCACCTTCATTTTTCTTATCACCACAAAGATATAGCCCAAGGGGCACAGTATTTTCACACCATTCTAATATACCACTTCGCTGAAATAAAAAATATATTTATGATATTTTTTACAAACATAAAAAACAAAATAATTTATTTTTAAAAATTACCATAGAAAGTGGTACAATTCGATAAGTACGTAATATTAGATTCTGGTTATTTGTTTCAGGATCACTCTTCAGCAACTCATTTACCATTGAAAGAACTTGCTGCATAACTGCATCTTGACGAAGATCATCTTTACCCTTCAAGAGTTGTGGCCGAGAAATTCCATCCGAACACACACACATTAGTTTTTTGGGAGCATTTATTCCTCCAACTAAACCAACATTGTCTTCCCACTTTCTAATGTCTATTAAAATTGTTATATTAAAAAAAAGACTCAATTATAAGATGTTTTTAATTACATGTTAATGAGTACATCTTATTCATAGAAATCGGCAAATCTATTGTAGGACATTGTACATTTTCCAGATTTTTTAATTTCTTTACTTTATCATTCAGTGATAATGAAGAATTTTTACCACTTTCCTTGTTTGCAAAGTCAATTAGAGCTTTAAATAAAAAAAACAATGATAAATATTTGTTGGTAAGGAAGTTTAAAAAAAAAATTACCAATAAACATGGACTCCATTTGTTTTATGCAAGAAGTGTGCATTTTACTCTTAACTTTGTTTATCATGTGTTTTGCTATATTAACGCGATCAGATGTAGAGGTATTCCTATGGTAAGAAAAGTTTTTATTAGATAGGAACTTGTGTAACATGAAATAACTTACTTGGGGTCATCAGCATATGCATATACTAGAGCAAGTATTTTGTTCAACGTATGATGGGGATGGTCATAAATACATCGAACTGTTAAAAACATAATTATAAGATATACTTAGTATGAAAAGAATATTATAATGCAATAATTTACTCAATATCTCTTCAAGTAGTTCTAGAAATGATGGATTTTTAGAACTTAGTCTAGCAGACATTTGATTTAGAACGCATAGGAACTTATAACTGGGTATCCCATCAATATTTTCTTTAATTTTTGAATGCAGCTTGTGATCATGTTTGTTTGCAAACCATAGAGCTATTATACGATACACAGCAGGAGTAGTTATGTCTTTATCCAGTTTACAAAATTGCATGTAGTTTCTGAAAGAAAAAATAGCACACAAATGCAGTAAGGAGTAAGAACGTTTGTAATTAAAAATTAGTTTGGTAAACAACTCTTGGAAATATTCTAAAAAAAAAAATATGTTTCTACTCTAAAAACAATTTAAGGAGAAATACGAGCTATAACAGCTATTTAAAGAAAAAAATTAGCTCATAGTTTAAGACTTCATATATGGAATTTCTTAACCCATTATATTTTTCTTGTACGTAGGGTGCTTTCATAATTGCATGGTTTCTTTGTTTACATGCGGTCATTTGCGATCAGACTAATGTCAGAAAAACTATTTGCGCATGTATTTTACTTTGAATTTATGAACACTTAGCCTCTTCTCCGAAATTAACAATATTATCTTAATTCCATCCTTTAAGAAAAAAAACTTTTTTTAAGCATTTCTGTCAATATTTACAAATTTAATATTTTCAAGAAATTCGCGGATGTTTTTGTTATTTTGACTTTAACTTTGAATTTCCAATTAATATTTTGACAGAATTGAGAAACAAAGAAAAGCTGTATCATCTTTTACGTCATGTTCCTTCTTTCTTTAAGTTTAAATTCATTGCGCATGAGAATTTTTTCATTTGCACATTTGCGCTGAAAATATTTGCGTTTTACATTTATGAACACCTGACATTTGTCATTTGCATTAAGGAAAGCTTTGCATTCGTCAGACTTGCGCAACCATGCATTTATGAAAGCGCCCGTACTTATTTTTGGGTTTTCTTAAAAAATAAACTTTTTAACTATATTCCACTTGCGACACGAGTACTTTGTTCTTTATGAATTCACGCTACTTATTTTAGACTTTCACGTGAATCGAATAGCAGAATAGAGCCGATTATAATAGGTAAACAATAGTATTAATATTTTTTTTTCGGACAACTATTTTGATTTTAACAAAATTTTCTATTGAAAAGATATAGCAATTTTAATGTAAAAATTATAATATTTGGAAATTAATTCTTTAATTCAAGAACCAACGGTTAAGAAAAGGTTGAGTCGTTCATGATTAAGTAAGAAATAAAAAAAAGGTTCTATGGCAGGTACCATTTAAAGACGGAATTTTTTGACTAAATTTTGTAGCATTCTCTATCATTGTAATGATCGTTATCTATAGTTTGATTTTTTACGTATTCTAAACGATCGCAAGTAAAGTTGGTTTGTGGGGTGTACACCACCTCCACCATCAGACGTTATAGAAATTTTATGAAATATTAAAGAGCAAAACAGATTATTTGTCTCTTTCTCTCAGATTTGATGACGTCACGTTATTATAATGTAGAAATATTTGTGGATTATTTGCGTATAATGTACATCGTTAAAAAGTAAACCAATTTTATTAAAAAAGGACATAATTTCGTATATGTATTTTTGTTAATAATTAAAAATATGTTTGCAATTAAACTATACTATAATGGTCACCGCAAAGCGTATCCTTTGACCGAAAAAAAGTGTTTCTGCTTTACTTTACTCAAAGAACATATAGTATTAAATTTTTTTTTGAAAAAAATCACTGCACTTTGCGGGTTGCTCTGGGTGACAATGTTGTAGGTACTGCTTGACTGCTAACCCATGGGGATGGGATTATATGAGGTAATGGTCATCTTATTCTCAATTCACTGTACCAAAAAAAAAATTAATTTTATTCCTTCTAACTACTGCCTTGCAGTTTCCATTTAGACTGTAGGTATTACAGGCCACCCAAAACAAGTACTTACTCCATTGCAATACACAAATTTTCTGATCTCTTTAGTTCCAACATTTTAATTTCTTTGTCATCGATACCACAATTTCTTAGCATAACATTTATTCCAATTGATTTATCACGTTCTTTTGATTGCCGGGCTAGACTTTGTGCTTCTTCTTTATTTTTCATCATAATTTGTACTTTCGTACGGAATGTTTCCGAATTAAGGTATGTATCCAACTATAGATATAAAAATACTCATTAAAGTTAGTTTGGTTTATGTTAATGTTTTTTAACTTTGTTTAACCTGAACATATTCTTTATCAGCATATTTTGCTATAGTGGCAAAAGCTAATTTACGACTTTCTTGATTAAACGTCTCAAATTCATGAACATCAAAAGAAGCCGATTTTAAGACCCTATCTCTATGCTCCGAGTACTTATTAAGAAGTTCAATGGATCGAACAAAAAATTCTTGATGAACAACTTCAAATGTTTCGTTATTCGTTTCCAGCAGCAATTCTCCATACATTCTTTAAAAGAAAAAATATTAATTAAAAAAATCAAATCAATGATATCAAGTTAAGGGTACCTGTGTGCTTGAATTCTTTCAAGGCAATATACAAAATCTTTGTTTGACATAACATTGTGAAGTATTGCTTTTGCCATTCTTGATTTTCCAGTCTTCCAACAGATTTCTGCATCTTCTATTAAAGCTTTTGCCTATTTAAGAAATTCAATTAAATGAATCGAACACTAATTTTTGTTTATTCCAACCTTGAGTTGCTCTGATGTGTCAATATTTCTTAAAAGCGTTATATTTCTTATCGCCAAATTGATATTACCAGCATCCTTGCATTCATTTATGCATTTCAATATACATTCTCCAATGGGACTTTTATCCTATGAAAAATATATTCTTGATCTAAACATTTGTGCAATTCATTCAGTTGGTTTTACCTTAAAGAATTCATTTATTTTCCTTCCAGCTCGAATACCAGCTGTTTTATAAAGGGCCATTTGCTGAGAGAGAACAAGTTCTTTACAGTTAAAGTTTCCGTACGTAAGTTCTTGTGAAATGTTCCATTTTTCTAATATTGGTTCAGCCTTAGCACCATGAGAAAATTGGATCTGAAAAGGGAAATTCATTTAAAATACTTAAACAAAACAAATTTATAATATTTGTCTAACCTGGCAAAAGTCTTCAGCCTGTTGTAGCATTTGCAGCCAAGTAAGATATTTGTAAATATTCTGTAGACATTCAATACTGATTTCTTTCAAGATCGAAACTATAGCCTGTCGAGCTTTATCAATTGCCGACATGCAATTAACTTCTTCTCTGTTATGTATTGACTTTAATGCATTGAAATGATTTTTTTCAAATTCAAACTCCAAGTCAAGCAAATTACCAATTTTTGAATTTTTTTCTATTGCTGTTTCCCATTGGCCAAGGCGCCAACAACATTCATAATCGACTTGACTTGTAAACTTATCTGAACTTGATAACAAAAGCAAACCGTTTCTACAAAAAGAATAGCTGTTTAATAAATTGTTACTTATATCAGACTAGGTGTTAAGCTTACTTTTTTAAAGTCTGGACATAAAGATCTTTGTTGAAATCATTGGATGCATCTGTTTCCATTAAAACTTGTGACCAATCACCTTCTAAATTAAGATATTCAATTCTTGAATTTAAAGGATCCAAAAATCCAGAAATTGCTTCTGCACAATCTATAGATTTGAAAGCCTGTTTATGTTTATTAGTTTTTTCTTACAGTAACAATACAATGGTGTGTAAGTTCAGGCGCTTACCTGGGTTGCAATTTCTTGAAATATTGCATTTCTTATTATATCTATGTTTTTAGATTTTTCCTTATCCTTTTCAACGAGTGCCCACATTTCCAAGTATATAATTCCCATGAAATAGGCTTGACAATAAATGCATGCTTTGGCAACATTCAATAGGTTAATTGGTACGTTCCTTAAATGAAAAAAAAAACATTGTTTTATATTACTCATAATGTAATAATAAGATTTGTTTTTGAAAATAGGACAATCTCTAGTTTGTTGTAAATGAACTAAAATAGTAGTTGACACACTGTGGGGAATTTTGCGAAAGAACCCTGAACAGCAACACCTACTGCAAAAAAATTTGGTAGCTAATTCATCCCGAATCTTTATCAATTTCGTTAAAAAAATCAATTATGGATGGTGGGGGATGAGGGGGATGTGGTTCAAAATAGGGGTTTATAAAGATGCATTCGTGCAAAAATGAACTTGAAATACCAAGCCAACATTTCACTACGAATAAATTAGGTCTCACAATTCTGACTGAATCGTAAGCCACGTAGGTACTAAACGAATGAACTGATTTCCTCCAATCTTCGTATATTTTCGGTACTTTCCAGGGTCGATTTTGGTCAAACAAATGTTTTTTTTTTAATGTTTATGAACAGTTCTATTCATAGAACCCTGTTTTAGAATAAAAAAAATCTCTTAAACGACTAAGTCCCAATTTATACAAACTTGATTAAAATTAAAGTAAAAGGGAAGGGGACATTTTTCAAAATAAATTAATTGCATTTAATGCTCAATTTTTTCACTCCCTATTACATTTAAAGTCGCAATTAAAATTGATGGGGTGAGAATAAATTGGGATTAAGTTTTACATAAAACCTTTTGAAAAAGCAAATGGGCCTTTAAGAACTAATTTTATGTTTTTGCTTCAATTTTATTTATATTTTTAACTTAATTAATAGTTTTTGAGCATCGAACTAATTTTAATTACTGCTGTACAAGGGCAAGTACTTCCGATCCAGACAAGATTCGATTTTATTATTATGACCAAACCGACGTCAGTTAAGATTTTATACGAAGTGTTTAAAATAGGCATTATAATGAATCTAGTAAAATTAAAACAAAAACATCTTTATATCTTAAAAAACGTGTTGACGTTTTAAATTTAGTTTTTTACTAGTTTTCAAAAAAAACCATTTAAGAAATATAACTAAATAACCATTAGATAGGTCAATTTATTTTACAGTTTTATTAAGTAGCTAAATACAAAATCGAAAAAATGTATCAACCCATTTTGATTTTTTTTTTTTCTTTATTTATTAAACTGGCAAGTTTTTGCAATTCATATTAGGGCCTATTAATCGACACATAGAAGCATCGACTCGTTTTTAGAGATTGGGTTATAGAAGCTTTGTCGACTATGAAAAAAAGATAAAATTCGACTATGTTTCCAATATAAAATGAAAATAAAGTCGATTCTACCTTATTTCTCTCTAGCTTAATTCACGGTACCGCAAAAATGTGAAGTTTTATTTCATCTCAAAAGTTCGAACTCTCAGAACAGAAAAACTATTTGCAGATTGTTTTCAAGTGTATTAAACTTCAATAATTAAGCCTCATTCATAGTTATAAAATAGCGGTACATTTTCTAAAAAAAACCGCCTTTCATCGCATTCATCCGCTCATGCGGAAAAGAAACGGACTCAGCCAAAAGACAAAGCTTCTCCTGTACAAGCAGCCCATCCGGCCTATCATACCCTACTGTTTTCCTATCTGGTTCGCTGTGATAAAATCCCATCTTAACAAGTTAGCAATACTGGAGAGGAAGATCTTAAGGATCTGTACAGGCATGCACTACGACAGGATACGCAGGAAACACGTCAGCAACAAGAGACTGTATGAAGAAGCCAAAATTATAAAACTCGACAAATATCTTATCCAATCAAGCAGAAGATGCCTACAGAACCTGAGCAACCACCCTAACCCAATAATAGGAAGAATCATGAACCAGCCAAGACATCCTAACCAGCGGTACTTAGAAGCTAAGGAACTTTTGGATGAGGATTTGATATCAACTAACGACGAAGAGAACATTCCCTTCTACGCTGATCGGGGGTCAGCTCACTATCGTGGCTGAAAGCCTCACCTCTCCCTAATTCAACCTTTACAATGACAGCCAGACCTGAACAACCTGAGTTAAGAAGCTGCCAACAGAAATTATATTTAAAACAAACACAATGACAATTAACTGTAAATTTAGAAAATTGTATATATACACTTCGCGTCACTTGAATAGAAACAACAATTTTTCTTTAGAAAATACCGATTGGCGCTTCGGTGAGGTAACTTAGTAGATTTTTGGTTTTGCATTTTCAAAGAGGAACTTTTAACAAACAAAGTTGTAAAAACAAAAAACCCAAAACAGAAACCGTATGGCTACTAGTTGCGTTTTTTCGCATTACTTCACAAAAAAACAGTGTTTTTTTTGCGTCACTTGAATAGAAACAAGCTCTTAAATTAGATAAAAATGATAAAAAATCATGGACAACACTAATTTTTGTGAAGCAGTCTTAAACTTTGACATTATGTGCACATTATAACCAATAATGGGCTACGAGCTACCATTAGGCATCACAGAAAATGCATAAATAGCAGCTAACATTGGAAATGCACTTGCACTATGCAAAATCGCGAAAGATATTGGAAAATTTGCCAAATTTGCATGAGAATATTTTTGAAATATCGTAAACTAGTGATTGAATAAAAAAATAAGACAGGTGAGACCCAAATCAAGAGCAGAGAAAAAAATAATTTAAAAACTAGCAGAAATTTCCTTCACTTTGCCGCTAAAATCGGTCAAAAACGTGGTGTTAGTGCGATGGTAATGTGTTGGTTTGTTCCATCATGGAAGTTATAAAAGGTGCACAACATTTAAAAAGCCTCAAAATGCAAAATAACAACATTTTAAGTTCTACTAAGATTACAAAAAAGTTAACTATTTTATAGTTGCATTCGAACTGAAAAGAAGTGAGGTAAAGAGTGGTTTTTTAAAGGAAAACATACCGACTCAGATGGACCACGTTAATATTAGTCCTATTTCATTGGTTTATGAAAAAATAACTTTTATCGCATCGCCACCAAAGGGCACTAAAATGTGTTATAGTAATACACTTTGTTTTTATGATGTGCAATAGCAAAATTGAAGCTTCACGCTTTGAAAAAAGATGCAAACTTTTACAAAGAAATAATGGAAGAAGCTCTTGGGAAGTTTAGGAACGTGGAAAAACAACCCTCTTAGAGATTGCACAAGGATAGTTCAGAGAAAAACAACGCAATAGAAACAAAACAGATGCATTCCGGATGAAAACGAAAGTTTATTTCACTTATTCAAACCTTAAATTGTAGAAAATGTCATTTTCTTAATTTGTAAGAAGTTACCAAACACTATAGTCACTTTCTCCAATTAGGTCCCCGATTGTGTACAGTACAAGTGCATTTTCAATGTTTAATTCTATTTATGCATTTTCTGTGATGCCTAATGGTAGCTCGTAGCCCATTATTGGTTATAATGTGCACATAATGTCAAAGTTTAAGACTGCTTTACAAAAATTAGTGTTGTCCATGATTTTTTATCATTTTTATCTAATTTAAGAGCTTGTTTCTATTCAAGTGACGCAAAAAAAACACTGTTTTTTGTGAAGTAATGCGAAAAAACGCAACTAGTAGCCATACGGTTTCTGTTTTGGGTTTTTTGTTTTTACAACATTGTTTGTATTTTCTAAAGAAAAATTGTTGTTTCTATTCAAGTGACGCGAAGTGTAATAACTGTTCAATAAAAATATCGTTAAATCGTTATATCGTTTTCTAAAAAAAACCCTAAAAATGTTATTTTAATAGCTTTTCTAAATTGATTTCAAAAGTAAGAACACATTTTTTTTAACAAATCGTAGAAGTTTGAAACAAAAAGAATCTTGAAGCCAAACAAATAGCCTTTCTAAAAATAATAATCATTTTATCACAAAAAATTTTCTCACTTTTTTAAGAGAAAAAAAAAATTTGGATAGTTTTGGTTTTTGAACAGTTCCAACGATTTAGCTACTTTACCATTAGAAATAAAATATTTCTTCACAAAATCCTCAAATTAGAAGAATGTAGCTTTCTTATGCTTTTTGTTTTATCAGGATACGATCATTTTTTACATCCTATCAAAAATCACTAAAAAATCGCGATTTTTTTATTCTTAATAAATATCAGTATACAACTGTTATTATAATTACCAGTTGTTATGAATACGTATGCATTCGCAAATATTCAGAAAATATTTGATTGTTCGCTTGTCGCTATATATATTTTGAGATTCTTTCCATTTCTCCTGTTAAATAAAATAAATAACAAATTATATTTTGATTCAAAAAGATGTAAATTATTTTCTTATTCATACATCTCGTATTACTTCAAAAGTCCGAGAGAAGAAATACTCCAACTAAAATATAGAGTTAAAATGTTAGTTTATTTTTTTTGTGTATTGTTCTGTAATCTCTCACCATAGCTAAAATATTATCGAAATGATTTTTCTTGTTTGCTAGTAATATCTTAAAGATGGGTACGGAAGCAGATTCACTAAAGGAAAACTAAAATAATAAAAATACAGAAAAAGAAAAATTAGCCTTAAAAAAAATGAAACAAAAAAAAAATTATAAAGAAGCTCACATTTTGCTTGCATAATTTAGCAAATGAATCCCACTGACATTTTTCAAAAACCTTCGAAGAAAATGCTTTAGTAAATTCGTCGTACTTTAAATTTTCATGTTCTTGTAAAATTTCAACAAAGTTAAAAGAAGCAATTGATGAGTAACTGTCTAAAACACTAACATGACCTTGTTTTAAAAACAAACCAAGTAATGGAAATGAACCTAAAATAAAAAAAAAATAAAAAAATAAAAGAAAATGATCGAATATCAATTAATATTAAAACATAATATACTTACGAAGAACTTTTGAACCAATTTTCGAACTTGCCAGATCTTTACAAACTGCATACATTTCTACTACAGATTCTGGGTCATATTGGAGCAATAATTTATCCATCAATTTAAACAAACTTTCAGCAAGGAACGTCATTTCATCTTGGTATGAAAATTCCTATAAAAATTGGAACTATAAATAAAGTTTATAATAAACAAAATTTATAGAAAGTACCATGCTATAGAAATTTGTATCACTTTCAAAATAGAAAGCTATATCAGCAATTTTTAAAGATCCTATTTCTCCTAAGCACTTAGCTGCTTCTATTGCTAAATTGAGATCTGAACTCCGAACCATATTTATTAATTTTTTCAAAACATCATAGAGTAAATTCGAAGATCTGGATGTGTCCGATGAAATATGTTCAAAATTACATTTTTCTTCTGCAATCTGAAATGACAAATTCAATTCAAATTCATCAAGAAAATATTAGATTTTTTTGATTAATATCTTACACATTGTTTTAGCGATCTTATCCCTTCAGCACCTTTGGTAGTTGTATTTAAAAAATCTTTGGCAACCCATCGTAGTTCTGTTTCCCGATTTTTATTAATGCCTTGCACAACACTTCGAAGATTTCGATAGATATCCAAATCAGGGAATTTATCCAAAAGTTTAATAGATTCGGAAAATCTCTCGGTGTTTTTGCATATGAGCAGCTCTAACAAATTAATAGCCATTTCTTGGATGATAGATGGTTCATTGTTTTGGGTTATTGACACCAAAGTACAAGCAATATCATTTAAATGGTTATTAATTATTACGGAAAACGTAGAAATATATTGATCGAGAATTTGATGGAGGAAATGCAAGCTGACTTTTAATATTTCTCGTTCTCCTAGAAAAATTAATACATTATTTAAAGTAATCATCCAATAGAAATCGTCTTATTACCCTTTTCCATTGATTTGAGAATAAAAAACAAAATATCACGAAGAAAGAAAGTTTGTGTACTATTTAAACCCGACTTAGAAATCTGGTCTGATGTAGATTCTATTAAAATCTCTGATAATGAACAAAACCAATAAAATGACTTTAATCTATCGCTTAGAAATATAAAATCACTAAATTCTAGTTTGAAGGCAGCAAAAACTTTAAGTAAAGCCATTGGATCGTTTTTAATGAGCATAAGGACACATTCAGGAAGAGTTTTTGACGAAGGAATAGAGTAACATTTTTGCTGGAAAAGTTAAAGTTTATGATACAGAAAATACTATTCATGTGATTTACAAACTTACTAAATAGTATCTTAAAATATGTTTAAGGCTTATGAAATTCACGGATAAAACTGGTGTTATTACACATGGATTTATTCCAAATAAAGCAGAATAGTGACATTCATCCCAGAGTTGCTTAGTAGCATGATATATAGTTCCCCAGTGAACTTTTGTATTTGTAGCAATCAAATCACAGCCCAAATTATTTAAATTTTTTAATGTGGTTTTAGCTTCGGTTAGATAAGTAGCTGAAGGACTTTGGGGATTTTTTGATAGTTCACTAAGTAAATATGCATAGCAGATGGGAAATGCTTTCTAAACAAAAAAGAAAAAAGGACCGAGAGCCGACAGCATATTTTGGCAGTTTTGATATAACCGAAATTCGAGTGTGCACATATCTAGATATGCACCACAGTATGTCAACGGAACAAGTCTGGCAGTGATCTTTTTCAGCTTTCCCTTGCCAGACGCATCCAAAGTGCAGCAAAAAATCAATTTTTGGCGTTTTGGTATAACCGAATAAATGATACACCAAAAAATCATAAAAAATCCCCTGATTTCGAATCTGTGGGTACCGCAAGTTTCTTTTTCAGCATTCCCCCCGCCAGACCGCTTTAAAGCATTTTTAAGTGCATTTTCCTAATAAAAAACCTAATTACTTATTTTCTGTTAGGTATAACCGTATGATGGTAACAAATTAATATTCTATGTCTATTCCAGGTCTAGAAAATATAATTTTTAGCCAGCTATTTTTCACCCTTCCCTCTGCCAGACGCATCCAAAGTGCAGTCAAAAACCAACTTTTGGCGTTTTTCTAGGTATTACCCCAATAAATGATACACCAAAAAATCATAAAAAATCCCCTGATTTCAAAAATGTGGGTACCAGAAGTTTTTTTTTAGCTTTCGCCCCGCCAGACCGCTTTGAAGCATTTTGAAATGCATTTTTCTAATAAAAAACCTAATAGCTTATTTTCTGTTGGGTATAACCGTATGACGGTAACAAATTAAAATTCTATGTCTATTCCTGGTTTAGAAAATATAAGTTTAAGCCAGATATTTTTCAGCCTTCCCTCTGCCAGACGCCCTTAAAGGTTTCCCAAACAGGTTTTTCCATAGAAAAAACACCTAGTTTCAGTTTTTTTCTTATAAAATTGAAATAATATTTTTTTGTTTAGAGTAACCATATGATGGCCAAATATTAACTTTCTCTGCCTTTTCCTGATTTAGAAAATGTAAGTTTAAGCCAGTTTTGTTTCAGCCTACCCTCTGCCAGACGCCCTAAAAGGTATCTCAATAGTACGGAAAAGTTAGATTTTGCTATATGGGGCATGGGGGTGTGGGAAAAAATCCGAAATGCATTTTGACTTCAGGGCTCGAAAGGCATAAAGACACGAGTCGTAAACCAAATTTTGTTCAATCGCACTAAGAGTCATTTGGCCGCCATTTTTTTTTTAATATAAATTTTAGTTTTTCACATAACTCGCGTATTTTTGAACCTACAAAAAAAACAATGTATGACAAACTTGAAATAATTTAATTTTCTACAATATATGTTAAATAACATTTTTATCCCTTTGGTTTAAAAGTTAGGGTGTTTTTTTTTAAACACGTCAAAAAGTGATTTTCTTATTTTTGTCATATCTCTTTTACTTGAGCGTTTTTTAAAAAATTTGTTCGTTGTAAAAGTTGTAGATCTTTTAATTACCTTCATTTGTTACAATATTGGTTTTTCGATTTGACAGACCGTTTTCGATCTGTAGGCAAAAAACTTCAAAAAATTGCAATTTTTTGTATAGGGACAAACAAAATGATTCTTGGTGCGGTTGTACAAAATGTGGTTTTAGACTCTTTCGATCCCTGGGTTTATGCTCTTTTAATCCCTGAAGACAAAATGCATTTCGTATTTTTTCCCAGACCCCCATGCCCCATATAGCAAAATCTAACTTTTCCGTACTATTGAGATACCTTTTAGGGCGTCTGGCAGAGGGTAGGCTGAAACAAAACTGGCTTAAACTTACATTTTCTAAATCAGGAAAAGGCAGAGAAAGTTAATATTTGGCCATCATATGGTTACTCTAAACAAAAAAATATTATTTCAATTTTATAAGAAAAAAACTGAAACTAGGTGTTTTTTCTATGGAAAAACCTGTTTGGGAAACCTTTAAGGGCGTCTGGCAGAGGGAAGGCTGAAAAATATCTGGCTTAAACTTATATTTTCTAAACCAGGAATAGACATAGAATTTTAATTTGTTACCATCATACGGTTATACCCAACAGAAAATAAGCTATTAGGTTTTTTATTAGAAAAATGCATTTCAAAATGCTTCAAAGCGGTCTGGCGGGGCGAAAGCTAAAAAAAAACTTCTGGTACCCACATTTTTAAAATCAGGGGATTTTTTATGATTTTTTGGTGTATCATTTATTGGGGTAATACCTAGAGAAACGCCAAAAGTTGGTTTTTGACTGCACTTTGGATGCGTCTGGCAGAGGGAAGGGTGAAAAATAGCTGGCTAAAAATTATATTTTCTAGACCTGGAATAGACATAGAATATTAATTTGTTACCATCATACGGTTATACCTAACAGAAAATAAGTAATTAGGTTTTTTATTAGGAAAATGCACTTAAAAATGCTTTAAAGCGGTCTGGCGGGGGGAAAGCTGAAAAAGAAACTTGCGGTACCCACAGATTCGAAATCAGGGGATTTTTTATGATTTTTTGGTGTATCATTTATTCGGTTATACCAAAACGCCAAAAATTGATTTTTTGCTGCACTTTGGATGCGTCTGGCAAGGGAAAGCTGAAAAAGATCACTGCCAGACTTGTTCCGTTGACATACTGTGGTGCATATCTAGATATGTGCACACTCGAATTTCGGTTATATCAAAACTGCCAAAATATGCTGCCGGCTCTTAGACTATTATTTTATTTAAATAAACAAAAGTCATTAAGAGCCAATTTTTCAATCTTCTAATAAACAGTCAGTTAACTGTTCGACGAATAAAGTTATTAGGCTCATAAACAATCAGATAAAAACATTGAATTTTTCAATCAAGAATAATTTATTCTACAGAATAACAAAAAAAAAATGTCAAATTCAAAAATATTTAAAATTAAACGTCATTTTTATTCATGATTGTTTTTGTTTTCTTGTTTTCCACTGTATTTTTTTCAAAATTCTTTCAAAACAGCTTTGACAACTGACACAATATTTTTATTGAGATTATTCCTTAGAATAATTTTATTCGTCTCTGAAAGAAGCAGATAGATTTATTCTTAGAATTAAGCTATATCTGCCTGTTGAAAAATTGATTTTTTCTCTATCCTTAGGAATAAGTACTAACTGACTGTTTAACTGACTATTGAAAAATTGGCCCTAAAAGAAAATAATTTACCGCTACAAGTTGTCGAGTAGTTCCATATTTTAGACGTTGAAGTTCTTCTAATCCTTGGTGTGATGAGAATCTTATTTGATAATAGCTTATACTGGACAGATGAGTTGTGAAACACTTTTCGATGTCATCCGCACAAAGGAAGTAAGGAAATCTGCAAATAATAAGATTTCATAAGCTAACTAGCTAATGTTGGAAAACTCAAATAACTTAAACATGATTAAATACTTTTTTACGTACTTTGTAATAGGTTGTTGCTTTTGGGCCCAGGCACAGAGTAATGCATCAATATAAGGCTTAGTTAATATTGAAATCGAAGAATTGAAAAATGCGGCAATGTCTCCAAATTTATAAAAGTAACCTTGAAAAAAAAAATAAGATTAAAAATTATGCCCTCCTTATTTTATATACATTTAACAGAAAAGTCTTACTTTCATTTAAACTCTGTGATGCACAATAGTAACCCAGTTCTTGAAAAGCAATTTCTCGATGAAAAGTACTAAATGCAAACAGAGAAGTTAGCAGTTGAACTGCTACAGCTGTGCTATTTACTTTTATATCATCGCTTTCCATCTAATTTAAAATATAAATAAATAAAAAAACAACAACAAAATATTAACAAATAAGTTTACATACAGGAAAATTGTTCCAATCCAATTTCGAATACAGCTGAGAAGTGAAAGTAAAATGTGTTTCCATGTGTGCACTCTGTATTGCAATCCATTTTGAATCCATTAAAGCAGTTATTGTATTAACAGCAGCAAATGAAATTGCAATACTTTGGGATGATAGAAATTTAGCCGGCATTAAGCAAATTATTTGAAAATTATCTTGATCAATTAAATTTGGGCAATAGTTTGCTATTTGACGAATGGATTTTATAAGTTTAGCAGCCAAGCTTGATGAATAATATTTCTTTGATGTGATTTTTAAGAAAGAGGAGATAATAATAAGGCAAATATCTAGTTCGGCTTGAAATGGTTCCACATATCGAACGATTTCTAGAAAGAAGAAATAAAATTCCGTTAAATTTTTATTATGGTATTGAAGAAATATAAATTTTGAGAATATTAAGAAAGTCGAAAAAGAGATAAGAAAATTAATAAAATACAAATTAAGGTTTTTTTTCCGGTCAATCTTACTTTGGCATCAGTTTACCTAAAACTACTTAGTTCGATAAAATGCAAAAGCTTGAAAAATATGAACACAAAAGAAATTTTGGGAAACTGATTCCATTTTTTTATTTAATCTTTTAATCTTATTAGCCCAAATCTAAGATCGATGTTATTGCCTGTGGCTGTGTTTCATCTAATGTCAAGTTTAATTAAAAACAGGGGCGTTCAAAAAAATAAAAACAAGTCATTGTTCGTTTTAAGCCGCAAGTAAAAAGGCCCAAAGGTATTTGCTAGGATGAATGTATCGCAAGTTTCATTCTATAAACAAAAGAGCTTAGCAACGAACTTTATTTTTATATTATCTTATTTTTTCTTTACCTACTTGAAAATAATTAAACAGTGTGTTTTAGAACGAGAACTGGCAGCCGATTCATATAAATATAACAAGGAGTTTCAGTTATATGGATATCAGAGCCTATCCTAGAAAAAGTGCCATAAAAGTGCAGTTTTTAAATGATTATGGAAATAGAATTTCCATAGCTGACATCACAAATAGAATTTATGAAAGTTTAAATAAAAGTCAGAAAAATTGATTTATGACTTCAATTTAATTCAAGCTTTGGCATGAAGTCCAGGAAGAAAATTTAGCTGAAAGTTGAAAAATGTTGGGTTCACTTTTTAATGGTTTCATTTTTTAAAATAAAGGTAAGCTTTTTTTCTAAAAATTATTAGTTTCACTATTTCGTTCATATAATTGGTAACGATGAAATTATAACTTTTTTATATATATGTATACGTATCTGCAGATGATTTTTTCTGTGACGTGAAGTGATCTAAATTTCAAAACTCAAAAAGTTAATAGAAGGCTTCTTTTATAAATTGACACTTCATTTTTCATTTCATATATTTAAGAATTTAAGGAAATTCGGAAAAAGACATCTAAAAGTTTTTTGAAACTATGGCTATGTAAGGCATTGTTAATAAGTTCATAGAATATATATGCATTAAAAATTTTTGTGAAGTCATACGGGTTATCTAAGAGTACCTTACTGACTTAAACATAAAGCAAAAAGGCTAGAAAACACTTTTTCCAAAAACATTTTTTTTTCGTGCTCACACTAATACTTTTAATATACAAAGCTTTTAAAAGCATTAAAAATTATCAAATATTTTTTCTTCTGAGGTAAAAAAAATATTAAAAATACATAAATACCTGGAAGAATATCGACTATTTGATCGCATAACTCTATATTCGAATAGTATAGTTGGCACATAGTTTTCAATTTTCCACCGAACCAAGTAGAAATTTCTTCATTTTGCTGTTGTTTGCAAAATATCTAAAAATGAAAAGATTAGTAAACCGACAACAAGAATGTTTTAATTTTACTTTTATTAATGATAAAATTCCATTAGAATTGTCTTTAGTTACTAAACGTTGTTGTTTAATAAAAGCAAATGCCTTTTTTGAATGAATTGTACTGGAACAGAATGTAGCGAGTAGTTTCATGGTATTCAAAGCTAACTGTTTTGAATCTTCGGATCTGTTATTTTCTGGTAAACAATAAAATTAAAATAAAGTATCATAAAAAATATTTAAATAAATATAAATTTAATAATTTACCAGCAAGTTTTAGAATACTGCCACAAAATGTTATCAATCCATCAATATTCTGCTTGTCTAAGAAGGCAAAGAAAGAGCTGCAGTCACATATACTGAGGAATATTTCTAAAAGTATTTCCACAACGTCTGCGAGTTCTGATTTTGAAATTTGTTGCACACTGACGCTTTTAAGTTGAAACTATTTAATTTAAAAAATTATAAAACCCGCTTTAGGAACAAGCTAATTACAATATCTACTCACATCTAAATTATCAAGAAAAAATCCAATTCTCTTCATAAGCGGACAAGTCAAATACGTGTTTGCATCGAAAATATCATAAAAGAAAAATTGTTTCAGCACCAAAACCATTTTAAGCAATCGAGATAAATCCACATTGATATTATGCACAGTTGCTTCTTTGGATGTTTCGAAATTAAGTAATCGCATCAAAAGTTCATAGTTACTTTGAATCAAACATCTAGAAGGTTTTTCTTTTTTCCGTAAGCCTTTTATTTTTTTCAAATCTTTACCATGTTCTTCAATGCATATATATTTTCGACAATATTTGTAATTCATAAGATTTGTTTGTTCTATTTGTTCTTCATCTTCTTTTTGTTGTTCCTCTACTTTAATATAAGAGTCAAGAAAATTAATAACCATCAGTGCACTTGTATCAGCAACAAGTTTTTCATCCAAAGGTTCAATATTCAATAGCAAACTTTTGCCATCGATTTTATCGTTGGTTTGATAGAGCCAGTTGAGAAGTTTTCCAATTATATCAGAGGTTTTGTCCAAGTTGCATTTTTCATTATTGAGTAGAATTTCTCTAATTGTTGAAACACATTCATTTCGACGCATTGTTGTTGTAATGAGCAAGAAATTTAAAAGAGTTGTGCAATCTTCAAAATCTAATTTATTTGCCTGTATTAGCTCCTGCAACAGCAAGTGCTTTTCCCTCAAAATATCTTTATTGCTATTTGTGTCGGCAATTAAAAATACAGCAATCTTTTTCCAGTTTTCGAATTGTAAATTTCCATTAGGAAAAAGTTTTGGTTCTAATTGAAGGAGTATAGCAAAACCAAGTCTAAGGCATTTTAAATTTTGCCAACAATTGAAGATCGATAAGCAATACTGATGGGATTCTAAAATTGTCATGAAATTTGATGGATTTATAAGATGTGGTTGAGTTACAATGAGTTCGGTGAAAATTTGTAATCTGAAATATTTTTGAATGTATTTATAAATTGTTATTATTTTTCAAAAAAAGAAAACATACGAAATTTGATTAATTGAAGTTTTGTCCTTCATTTTGGTAGTTTCCAAAATATTCTCAAGTGCATCAATGGTTCGTGAAATTTTAGCTCTAGGCTCCAAAATATCTTCTTCAGTGTTTCTATTATCTGCCCAATTTATCTAATAAATCAAATATTTTCTTTAAATGTGATTCAATTTTGAGTTTATAAAAATGTTATTACCAAATAAACTACCATTGCTGAAGTTTTAAGAAATATTTTCAATAGTTCATCGCTTTTGTAGTTTGTAGGACGTTGTAGTTGAATAGTTTGTTCTTTAGATTCTACTTCGACTATTGCATTTAGCTTTCGAATAACAGTTTTTGTCCAATTTTCATTGAGAGTGATACCAATGGGATTATAGTCTCCACTTGTGAGGTTCGGGTAGATTGCTTTCAGGGAACAATAAACACCAAGAAAAAAATGGGTCTATAGATGAGGAAGTCAGTTTCGGAAGACAAATATTTTATTTTTTTATATTAACCTTTGTTTCAGTTTTCATTCGAAAGCTATAATATTCACATAGAGTTGGTAAAACTTGTTGAATATGACCACAAACAGTGATGTGGTAATCTGCTGAGAGCTTAAAAAAAGAAAAAAATTAAAAACAATTAAAACATATTTCCTGTAATTTACTTTTAGATTGTATGCGATTAAGAATTTGAATAATAATAAGGAGAAAAGATCACTATTGTTCACTGCTTAAGATGACCAGAATTTTAATATGAAGAACAATTGCAGAGCGTAAGTAGATTTTTTCTCAAACAAAAAAAACCCTCACTAACTATACTCCCAGTAGTTTATTATTCAGTCTATGAGGTAACCCTTTACTTATTACCCCTACAAAGAACTAATTACGACACTTCAAAAGGATAAGGCAATAGCCAAAGAATTACATAATTACATTGAGGTGCGGGGAACTAAGTCCACTGAGGTAGTTAGTTCCCACTCAGTGGGAACGAAACCCACTTTAGTAAAGTGGAGTAAGTTCCCATGCTAGGTGGGAATCTTATTCCGGAAAAAAAACATGTGGTTTTCGTTCCCTCTGAATAAGTTAAATAATTTTTAATTTGAGTTTTTCATTTCGAGATCCAGTTTTCAAGAAACTGAAAAGAGTGTAACACCCACGGAACTAACCCAATTGGATGGTAGTTCCATTTAATTTGGAATCAACATCCACGGGACAAGGCACAGTTTAGTTTAAAAAGTGTTGTTATTGGCTGGCGACTTTACATACCCTTAGGGGAGCAACCAAGTTACGTGAGCGGGAAAGAGAACCCTTAAAGGGATTGAAAATACTGAGAACAAATGAAGCGACCCAGACAAGGTTTCAGTTAGTTAAAAAGACGCCAACATTGGCGACTTTAAATATCCTAAGTGGACCGCTCACGCTAGTTCGTTCTTCTGCTTAGGTAATGTTAGATCGCCAGGCAGACGCAAATGTTTGTATGCTATTGAAGTGTTATAATTTGGCAAACGCGAAGCGGAAAAACATTTGCTAACATGAGAATCTATTTAATTTGTACAACCCAAACGCGAAGCGGAAAAAATTTTTGCCCAGGAGAGAATCAATTTTGAGGTGTGAAAACAAAAATTCGGGCGAATTTTTATTTTCACACCTCAAAATTGATTCTCCCCTGGGCAAAATTTTTTCCCGCTTCGCGTAGTGAGGGACATACCTAAGTCCTGAATTGGATTCTAGTAACGTGGGACATAAATTCCGGAAAAAAAAAATCGGGACTTATGCCCCTGCGCGTTTTTTTTTTTACTAAAAAGTACTTTTACGAACAATCACGCTTATTTGATTACTTTCGTTTTTCGTTATTAAATCGTTGTTGAAAATAAATTCTATTTTAATTTGTTTGAGTGTGTACTAGGTTCCAATTAGAGAGTGGAATTCAATCCCACCTTGAATGGGAAAGAAAACCACTTCACTAAAGTGGATTTCGTTCCCACTCAATAAGAACGAAGTCCCTCAGTGGACTTAGTTCCCATGGACTTAGTTCCCTGCACCTAATTTTGAATGTGATTTTGTCTAAGGAAGAAGCTTTGAAAAATCTTAAAATATTGTGCAAGTACTTGCCAATCAATCACATTCTTACTAAGAAGAAACGTGAGTCAGTCAAAGAAAAATTTTAAAACCTTCAGATGAAGACGTTTAATTATTGCACGAAGTTTCATGACATGATTGTTTTTGACGACTACCTACGTTGTCCTGTTGTTTTAATATGTACATATGTATATTTAAAGAACTCGAGGTGGACAAACGAGATTGAATTTGTGAAAAAAAAATAATTTTTGGGGATTTTGGGGACTTTGAATTTTTCAGTACAAAATTTAATTTATCTTCTAAGCGTAGGGTGGTCAAACGCTGATTGTTAGAATATTTAAAAAAAACTCGAGATAGACAAATGGCAGCAGTTTGAATTTTTGATAAAAAAAATAATTTTTGAAGATTAAGAGGACTTTGAATATTTCAGTACAAATATCTCAATGTAGGGTAGACAAACAATGATTTTTAGTTTATATCCAGTTTAAGAGGTGGACGGACGATTGCAATTTTTTTAGCGTAAATACTGTTTCTTATTAGGGAGTTTTGTTCTACTTGAAGAAAATGCGAATAAAACAAGTTTTCGTTAGTGTTTCTTACTTCTTTAGGGGTATTTATTCAATTTAATTATTCAAAACATGATACACAGTTTGCTTCTCTTCTGTTCCTATTGCATATTTCCCGGAGACGAAAAAAACTCAAATATGATAATAACTGTTGAAAATTAACTGTCTATTCTCTTATATTATGTAAATATATTTCTGTTTCTTTCTCTCATTAATACTATCATACTTGAATTATATAATCTACATACTTGAATTACATAATCTTTACCAATACATACATAATGGCAATCCTATAAAAGCTCATACTTAAATCATTTTGATGTTCAGTTATTAGAAATATTACTTTATAACATTATCTTTTTTCTTAATTAAAGTTCTCGAATTTAACTCGGTTGTTTTATTTTCTCGGACATTTTTCTACATGGTGCCGAAACCCGGGAAATTCAATCGGTTAAAATCAAATTAAAAGAATAAAGGTCGTGTTTCGTATCGTGATATCGTGACTCATAAACGAAAACATGGAGCTATCAACACGCGCTGCTTATAGGGGTCAGGTGACCAAAATTGTGAAATCAGCTCTCGATTTTCTTAAAGATGATAGCTCACGTATCAATGAAGCAAATGAACCAAATTTCGATGAATTAGAAGAAGAGCTTGTTTCACACATCCAAAGATTGACGGTGGCAAACGATAATCTTAATACGGCTAACGAGGACATAAAAGAGAAAGGTCTTCTCAAAGAAGATGAAACTCTGAAAAGCATCGAATACCAAGACCAAGCGATAAATGCTCTTTCACGACTAAATGCAAGATTAGAAAGACTGCATAATAAAACACAGGTGCCTGCTACCGCTATCGCTGACGTTTCAGCTAACACAAGGTTAACGAGCACTGGATGCAAGCTTCCAAAACTCCCTCTTAAACGCTTTGACGGGAGCTATAGCGACTGGTTGCCCTTTTGGGAGCTATTCCGCAGTGCAGTTCATGAAAATGCAAATTTATCTGCTCCAGAAAAGTTCAACTACCTCGATTCAGTGCTAACCGGTGACGCTAAGAAATCTATATCAGGGTTCACACCTTCAGAAATGTGCTACGAAGCAGCTATTGGTCTTCTGCAAGAACGATATGGAAGTCCCGAAAAACTCATCGACAATCATATACAACAGCTAGTAAGTCTTTCATCAGTTCGTGACCGTAACGATACCTCTGGGTTACGAAATCTTTATGGAACTGTTGTAACTTGCACACGATCGCTAACGGCATTACAAGTGCCAACAAATCATTATTACGTCATGCTCAGATCCATTTTGCTTCGATGCTTGCCAACAGAACTTCGCATTGAATACCACAGACAAGATGAGAGCTCCACAAATACAGAAGAAGCCCTTGAAAATATGAGTGACAGCGCCTCTAATCTTTCACAAATTGGTGGTGGTGAAGTCAAAGACATCTTACGATTCTTAAAGCGAGAAATTGAATCTCTAGAGAAAAGTGGTGTTACACATACCAGTTCAAAGATTAAAACCGTTGCCCAATCTACAGCTTCTAGTTTAGTGACCGTAAGTGCAACCGAATCAGCATGCATTTTTTGCAAGTCTAATAAGCATAAAACAAAAGACTGCGATAGCAATATACCGATTGCAGACAAGAGACAAATTTTGCGTAGCAGCAGCAGGTGTTTTCGTTGTGCTAAACTTGGACATTCGTCTAAGAAGTGTAGAAGCGGTAAATTTCTCTTGTGTAACAAGTGCAAAGGTAAACATATGTCGTCATTGTGTGATCCAAATTGGAAAAATACCACTCGAGAGAGTGTTAGCATTAATCAAAACGGTGCTTTGAATTTGTGTGCACATAACATGACAGAAAATGTTTTTTTGAAAACAATAAGATGTGCTGTTGCTTCAACTACAAAAAAAATATGTATTCGCGCTATAATAGACGGTGGCAGCCAACACACATATATTCGCGAAAGTATTGCAAATAAATTAAATTTAAAATCAATCGGTACTGTAAACTTGTCTGTTATTCCATTTGGGTGTAACGAAGCAAAGCCTATGGAGAAATTTAACAAAGTAAAAATTAATGTAATAAATTTATTGAATCGCGATATGCAAGTCACTCTGGAAGCAGTTGTAGTACCTGAGATCTGCGTGGATGTGCTGACCGTTCCAGAAGCAGATTGCCCACTTTTTGAAGGCATTCAGTTGTCAGATGTTCCAAGTAACAATATACAAACAGAAGATGGACTAAGTCTACTTATTGGATCCGATTTTTATTGGAATATTGTGACAGGAAAACAACGCAGGCTAACTAAAAGACTGCGAGCTGTTGAAACCGTCTTTGGTTGGACGTTACAAGGCCTTCACGTTGCTGTAAGTGATAAAATTGATTCATTTAATAAAAGTTCTTGTTTCTCTTCCAGATGTCTACTTAATCTGACATCAGTGGAATCAAATGATCTCACACAGCTCTGGTCTTTAGAAGCAATCGGTATAAGAAACAACGAAGATGAGAACAATTTTCTCACAGAAAATCTTATCGACAAGTGCATAAAGAGAGAAGGCTCTCGTTACATAGCAAGGCTGCCATGGAAAAGTTACGATTCGGTTTTGCAAGATAACAAGGGTCATGCCATGCAGCGTTTGATGAATCTTATCCATCGACTCTCCAGAGATCCAGCGAAGCTTTTAAGCTACGATGAAGCTATCAGAAAACTTATCACTGATGGAGTAGCTGAACCAGTGTCATCTGCGTTAAATGGAAGTTGCCATCAACCTCGAGTTTTCTACCTTCCGCATCAGCCAGTGTACAAAGAAGAAGGCACTACAAAGCTTCGCGTGGTTTTCGACGCGTCGGCTCACATCAACGGAACTGGTTCTCTCAACGATCATCTTTGGACAGGTGCCAACTTGCTGCCGGACGTTTTGAAGGTTTTACTTAACTTTCGATTGGGCCTCCATGGCATTGTGGCAGACATCGAAAAGGCTTTTCTCCAAATAAGCTTATGCCAGGAGGACCGTGATAGCCATCGGTTCATCTGGTTTGGTAGCAAATTGACGTCTCCTAGTGATAGACCAAAGTTTACCATCTACCGGATGACTAGAGTGACGTTTGGTGTAAACTGTAGCCCGTTTCTGCTTTGTGCAGCGATCAAGTACCATCTACAGCTTGAACAAAAAGATTTTCCAACAACTTGCGGCACACTTTTGAACAGCATATACATGGATGATCTTGTGATCAGTACTGACTTTGAGCAAGAAGGCAGCAAAGTGTGCTCTGAAGCCGTTGACATCTTAAACAGAGCTTCAATGAATCTGCATAAATGGAACTCAAACAGTCAGGTGATTCGAGATGCAATGAACGTTGGAAACGCGCCAGCTGTGCAAAAGGTGTTGGGTCTCTCTTGGTTTACCTACAGTGATGAATTATCCGTTTCAATGGAATCTGTCCTAAGTCTCATTGAATCAAAATCAACAAAAGGGTCCAAGCGCAATGTGCTTCAAATTATTGCGAGGATATTCGATCCAATAGGCATTTTTGGTCCTTCAATTGTAAAATTAAAAATTCTTTTCCAGAAACTTTGGAAACAAAAGCTACAATGGGACGAAATTTTGACCGGAGACCTACTTAATGAATGGAACGATTCCGTAAAGGCTATTCTAGAGCTCAAAGATATGGCATTTTCGAGAGCTGCCATCTCTATTCCATTGAATGAAGGAACTTTCCAGATCCATATATTTGCAGATGCCAGTACAAAGGCATATGGTTCAGTGGCATTTGTTAAAAGTTTATCGCTCAGTGGAAAAACAAGTGTTTCATTTTTGTGTGCCAAAAATCGTGTCGCCCCCTTAAAGATGGATGGTTCCAACGAGTTGACGCTACCAAAACTCGAGCTTACAGCCGCACTTGTAGCTGCACGTCTTCATTCCTACCTGAAAGGATGTCTCAAGCTTTCTTCCGCTGAATATTTTCTCTGGACGGACTCAAAGATTACACTGAGCTGGATCCAAGGAGATGTAAGGCGCTGGCAGCCGTACGTCCAAAATAGAGTGGATGAAATTCGTCGAATTACTGAAATATCGCAATGGGCTCACTGTAGCGGAAAGGACAACCCAGCTGATCTGGTCACCCGAGGTGTAAGCGGTGGCATTCTCCAAAAGTCTGAATTGTGGGTTCATGGTCCCAACTGGCTTGAAAACAGTGACGACAGTTGGTTACATGATGAAGTCCAAGCTCCTGAAGTTCAAGCTCCTGCAGTCAGTACGATGTTGCTTACTCAATCCTCACCAGAACCCATCAGGCGACCACTCTTGTTGTATAACCACTACAGTAGCTGGACTCGTCTGACAAGAGTTACTGCATTTGTTTGAAAGAAAGATGAAACCAGTTAAAGTTCTACCAATTGACGATGTACCCCCTTTATGTGCAGTAGAAATCCAACAAGCTGAAAATCATTGGTTGAGGTATGTACAAAGTCAGTATTTTACTAACGAAATCAGTCTCTTGCAGAAAGGAAAACCTGTGTTGAAGTCGTCGCAGATTTTGGAGCTGTCACCTTTCTTAGACAACAACAATATAATGAGGTTGGGAGGCCGCCTCCAAGCACTTGATGAACCAATGGATGTAAAACACCCAATTGTTCTCCCATCACACTCCTATCTCCTCAATCTTATAATTGACGATTATCACGGACGTTCTTTGCATGCAGGCGTTAATACTGTCCTAACGAAACTCCGAAAACGTTTTTGGATTGTCAAAGGACGCCAGGCCATCAACAGACGGATGAAAAAATGCGTAGTATGTCAAAAGCTTTGGGGTCCACCTGCATCCCAGCCTTTTGCCCCACTACCAATCGAAAGAATATCGCTATCAAGACCATTCGACAATGTGGGAGTCGATTTTGCTGGCCCGCTCTACTGCTA
Source organism: Episyrphus balteatus (assembly GCF_945859705.1). Lineage (NCBI taxonomy): Eukaryota > Metazoa > Arthropoda > Insecta > Diptera > Syrphidae > Episyrphus > Episyrphus balteatus. Next base: position 82,213,900 of record NC_079135.1, on the reverse strand, counting down.
TGATGATAACTCGAATGGGGCCAAGGTCTACATCGCAATTTTTACATGCTCTGCCGTACGCGCTGTACACCTTGAAATAACGAGAGGTTTATCTACTGACAACTTTTTGATGGCTCTCCGGCGTTTCATCGGGAGACGTGGTATACCATCGACGATTCTTTCCGACAATGCTCGAACGTTCAGAAGAGCTGCACTGGAGTTACGTAGCCCTGACTGTTTCTGGGATGAAGAAATCATTCAAGGGTTTCTTTCAAGAAGGAAGATACAATGGCAGTTCATAGTGGAACGTGCCCCATGGTGGGGTGGGTTCTGGGAGAGGCTCATTCGGACTATGAAGAACCTGATGAAAGTCACAATCGGTAAGGCAAAACTTAATTTTGAACAACTTAGGACTATTGTTATAGAAACCGAAGAAGTTATGAACAACCGGCCACTAACATATATAAGCGCCGATCCATTGGACTTGTCACCACTGACGCCAGCCGATTTTTTAATTGAATCCCGAGGATGGAGTTCGGAAACACCGATGAAAGACCCTGACGCAGACCTACTTCGAAATGTCTGGAAGAGCCGGATGAAGTACAAAACAAAGTTGAGAAAAAGATGGCAATCGGAGTATCTCCAACTTCTTCGGTCTTTCCATAACTTGCCCAAAAATGGATCTACACAACAATTGAAAGCTGGAGACGTTGTTATTCTCTTCGACCAAGCAACCCCAAGAATCAACTGGAAGATGGCCATCGTAGAGCAAGCATATGAAGGAAGAGACTTGAAGGTCAGGTCTTGCCAAATTCGATTATCTGATGGGAAGCAGCTTCGACGTCCTATCCAGTTGCTTTATCCACTAGAAGTTCAGCCTAGCCCGCCCCCCGAGGATGTTGAAAATTAACTGTCTATTCTCTTATATTATGTAAATATATTTCTGTTTCTTTCTCTCATTAATACTATCATACTTGAATTATATAATCTACATACTTGAATTACATAATCTTTACCAATACATACATAATGGCAATCCTATAAAAGCTCATACTTAAATCATTTTGATGTTCAGTTATTAGAAATATTACTTTATAACATTATCTTTTTTCTTAATTAAAGTTCTCGAATTTAACTCGGTTGTTTTATTTTCTCGGACATTTTTCTACAATAACCACTTATATCACAGCTGGGTATGAGGTCCTGAATAAATTGAATAAACCCTTGAAGGAGTAAGAAACACTTACGAAACGTTGAGAAAAATAAAATGCACCACTGGGTCGCACGAACTTGCTCTTAGAGTTAAAGTTGCTTAATTTTGTAAGACTTTTTATATAGAAATTTGGAAAAAAATTAAATTCGTTTTTTTTTAAATAAAATAAAATCTGAAATCAAATTGCCCTCCAAAACAAGTATGCAGTTTTGATTGATATATTGCATTTTTAGAAAAAAATTTTCAAAATCGTTACAGCCGTTTTTTGAAAAACTAATTTTTTATAAATAATTTTTTGGAAAAAAAGTTTTAAAATAAAATTGGTATGCCATTTTATAGAAATCTAACTAATCAACATCTTAAAACAAAATTTCAAAAAAATTCAATGTCCCGTTTTCGAAAATTTGATTTTTCAAAAAAAAAAAATTTCAATTTTTTTTTAAATACAAAAATTATTTTTTTGGAAGTTTTATTTTTGGTTTATTTTTAAATTTAATAAATGCTTCTTCACAAAAAGTTTCGTTGAAATCGAATAAGCAGTTTCGGAGATAATCGGATTTGAAAAAAAAAAAAACGGTTCTATGGCAGGTACCATTAATAAAAAGATTAAAAGATAGACCTTAGCTTAAAACTAACATCTGAATTTTGTAAACAAAATCCTTGGAGCCGTTTTCGAGATATTTCAATTTTACTAAAATCGGTATATGACAAGTACCGTTATTTTTGGTCCAAAAAAATTAATTCCAAAAATCCCTCAAGAGAGTAGCCAAATAACGCTACATACCACGTTTGACATTAATCGGTCCATCCTATTAGGCTGTAGCTCCTTATACAGACAGACAGACAGACGGAATTCCGGGACCCACTTTTTTGGCATTCTCTACCATCGTAATGTCATGGAAAAATGTTATCTCAACTTTTTTTTTGTACGAATGCATAACTTGATATATATGTACATAGTACCTATATCGCATGTTATAATGGGATAAAACTTGTTTTATTCGCATTATCTTCAAGTAGACCAAAATAGTCTAATACAGAACTGTGGAATGATTGCAATTTATATAAAAAAAATATTTTTTCGGAATTTAAGTGGATTTTGAATTTTTCAGTTAAAAATTTGTTTTTGTTTTTGTTTTTAATATCTCCTAAATGGCCAAACCATAATTTTTCATGTGTGTATAAAGGCCTGTATATGGACAAACAATTGCAATTTCTTCTTTTATACGTGTATCTCTAAATTTGAGTGTTTTGGGCGATTCTTTAGAAATTCTTCATTATTCAGACTTCCTATATAAAAAAAAAAAAATTGGCTCTAAAAGTTTTTTGAAAGGTGGACAATTTATACTTATTTGGTTGAAAAAGATTGAGTTCGCAGTTCAGGCTTCACGAAGCTTACATATGTGCAAAGATAAGCCAAAAAGTGAGTTTCTTATCAGGAATTCAAAACACACTTTACTTCCAAAACGCCGTTATGATTTTTGATCTTCAATTTATAAATACTTTTTCAATATAAAGTATATCTTTCACAGTATCTTAAATTATAAACATAGTAGTCATCAGCAAATCATATCTGTGTTAAATACAAAAACAAGCATCGAAAATAAATAACATCACTTTAAAAAGTTTTCTTAGTACCTATTTCTATTAAAACTAGTTTTCAATAAACTAAAATTTAATCAAAATGCGAGAAAGGACTAGATATTTGAGTCGTTATATTTGAAAGTTATATAAGTCCATCTTAAAAAAAAAAACATTAAGTTCACTTTTAAACTAATCGCAATTTAACGGTGTCTTTTCCAGTTACTTCAATTTATTTTTTGTACATAAAAATGCGTTAAATTGTTGTTTTTGATTGAATGAAATGATATTTTTTGAAAAGAATGCAAAATGTGACTCATACCACTTTCAAATATAACGACTCATTTATACTTATTTTACAGGGGGAATCCGTGATATTACCGAGGCAGCTCTTAATTTAACCGGGGAAACAGAGGTGGAGCTACGGCATACGTACGTTAACGTTTTGACTATTGCTCTCTCTATTTAATCAAAGGAAAAAGATAGAGACATAAAGCGTCAATACGTTATCGTACGTATGCCATAGTTCGATCCCAGGTTACTCATCTACGTAACTTTATTCCTATAGCTACGTTTGCCGATAGATATACGCCTTGCTAACTTTCTGTGCGGCAAATCGTTCTCGAGATATTTTTCTACCTTCTTCTTCTCGTATCTCTGCCGATATAAGTAAGAAAACTAGAGTGCTAGTGTTAGAGCGAATGGATGTAATACCGAAACTAAGCTGACTTTTGGGTAATGAACCTAAATTTAATTTGTAAACTAATCAAATGTTAACTTTTTAAAAAAGAAATCGATTTTTTTGTTATCAAATATCCTATTGGGAGGAATCTGAACAAAAACTACAATATTAAAAATACCCACCTCTGATGTCAGCAAGTAAAACAACTTGATAACTTCCGCTTGTTGTTGCTCATCACGAGCTTCGCTAGCCAATGATATTGCATCAGGAAAGTAATCTCTCAAATCTAGCCCGACTTGAACATATTGCTGGCATAATTCAACAGTTTTATTAATACAACGAATCACAGCTAATTTCAAACTTTGATCATCTGGATTATTCATTTCAAATAGATATGATAATATTGCTAAAAGGAAGACAACTCAAATCTAAGGAATGAAACAAACAAAAACCACTTTCAACTTACAACTCAATTCAGAAGCTTTAATTCCTCGAATATTCTCTACAGAATCGTAAACTCCTCTTTCCAAGATTTGTAAAAACAATTTACCAAAATTCTTACGAACAACAACATTTCCATATCCGTATTTGAATGCAGTCAAGATAGTAGTCTGATCTAACAGATTACTATTATCTAAAAAAAACGGATTTAGTCGTATTATACACTGCCGGTCAATAGAATAGGTTCACCTTATAAACGACAAAGAAGATGTTTTTTATTTAAAAAAAAGCTTTGTAAATACCTTTCTGTGAATGCAGTTTCAAAGCATATCCTTTTCCCTTACTATAAATCAGATAGAGGGGGATAGAAAACTATAGTAACGGTAAATGTATATATCCTTTTTTGGAATGTTTCTTAATGGTTCACCCACTTTAAAGAGAGTTTGTGTTCAAAATAACTTTGATTAGTGGGTTTATTTAAACATTATTTAAGGAAAAATGAGACAGTCCAAGTGCCTTAGTTTTTTAGAAAAAATAAAAATCAAGTTGTAGACCGAACAAAAGTGTATGTGTAAAATTGACAAAAAATGAGAAATCGTAGAACCTAGTTAGCAGTTTTTTAAGAAATAAAAAAAAAAACTACGAAAAAGCTATACTAAAAATATGATACGAGGGCAAAAGAGCCTAAAAATTAAAAGAAAAGCGCACTATCCTTTGCTTGGTATTCGATTCTTCTGTAACAAAATTTTAAATTAAGTCTTCCCCTGTAACTAATCTTAGTCTTTGAACTGTAGAAAGATTGTTGAGTGCCCAAACCATGACCACATGCAAATCCAATGAGAAACTTCGTTAAAACCACAAAGAATCGAAAATAGGTTGAATTTCGAAAAGTGTCACACGAGTTAAAAAAGAGATTTGCAGCGTGTGTGTTCTTTTCGAGGAATTAAATAAATTTGTGTTTCCTTGAATGTTTAAATCATTTCTAATTTAATTTATCAAGGGGTGAACTGCTTTTGCAGCTACATTATAGTCATAAGGTCGAAGTAATGGTTATGGTCTTGAATTTCCATCCTCATGTTTCACTGCAAATTCATGCAAACTCACTCTCAAAATTACTTTTTCAAAGTTTAGTAACCTTTTAAGTAGACTTTTCCACAGGATTAAGAGGTATTCACACCGTCAGAATCGTTTTAAAGTATAAAAACTAGTAAAATCTCGAATTTTAGTCTTTCTACTTTTCGGACCTTTAAGTTGTTGGAAGAGGTCGGAAATGTCTTGCTCGTGTATTCTGTGATATTAGATAATAGCTTTCGAATAAAATATAATCAAAAATCGAATTAAAGAAGCCTGAAGAAAGTAAACTTAAATTACATGAAAAAGTTTTACTAACCGTTTTTTTTAAAACGTTTTTTTTTTCAATATGAATTCAGTAAAATAAAATCAATCTTATTAATAGAAACTATTTGACATTAACAATTTAGTCGTTTTCAGTTCATTTTCGCAAATAAGACAAGTGAACCTATTCTATTGACTGATGAAAAAAGGCCTTTTTTGGAAGTATTGCAATAAATTGTATTAATTTATTGTTTTAATAGTTTTGAGTCTGCTTTTTTCTTATAAATAATTTTTAAAAAGGGATATCCTTGAATATAAACCACTAAAAAGGGTATTCCCTTGGATTTTGTAAGTGCAAAATTCAATTCTTTATCGTCTGTAGGGTGAACCTATTCTATTGACCGGCAGTGTAAATAATTATTATTTTACTCGAGTTTTTTACCTTCAAGACTGTAATCAATAAGTCGATTGATGATGGAGCTGAAAATATGATTTCTATTGCGATGAGTCTGAAAGGTTTTGGTCCCCTCAGCATCTTGCACTTTATTTGCATGCTAAAAGTAAAATAAAAAATTGTCTAGATTCTAAAGGGATCAATATTTCTATAATTCATACATCGATGGCTGCATCAACAGAACAATTAAATACACGCTTCCAAGATGGATCTAATTTTGTTCCTTGATTTCCTCCATAAAGTTGCATTACATCGTTTTTAGAATTGACCAACAAAGTGTCCAATTTATCCAATGACCGGTTTCGATTGGAAATTTTGTCGGAACGAAGTTCGGCACATATTTGGCCAAGTTCATGGAGTAAATAAGATGTTGTCATGATGTTTGAGATGGATAATCGATATCATTTATAATTTCGTTTTCAATTATTTTTATTTATTTGAAGCCAACAAAAATCTACTGATAACAAATCGTACAAGAAATGCAGAAAAGTGCAAAACTGCGAATTAAAATTATTTGAAGTTGACCGCCAAACAAAAAAGCGAATAGATCAGTTCAGATTTCTGTTGTATTTTCACAGCTGGGTGACAAACGTCAAAATCTGGCAAAAAAAAAAACAAAAACAGTAAATTCGCCGTATTAAAGCCGAGTATACACCATAAACAAAAAATACCAAGACGGGAAACTCGGCGGTCAACTGACGTTTGCCTACAAGCTGCGAGGTGTGGTGAATGTCGTGAACCTATCGTTGTGTTCGTGTCAAATGTGTGGTGAATGTCGTGAATCTATAAATGTGTGCGTGTTAACGTCATTTACCAACGTGGTGGCTTTCACATATATTCACAGACAGCACTGTACTCAAAAGGGTTTCGGGGGAAAGACGTACGAAAGTTTCCAGTCTTGGTATTTTTTGTTTATGGTATACACCGGCAATCAAATATAATATCATTGACCTACTATATATGGACTGCTATTCGTTTGACTTTTCCATACAAAATATGAAAAAAAAAAATGATT